>NW_017214976.1:0-14270 GCF_001704415.2 Capra hircus
GACGAGGAGGACTCCCCTGGGGAGATCGCAGAAATACCCAACCAAATCCATTGCAGCACTTGGAGAAGAACCTCAGGTTCGCGGCACCGATTCCACACAAGAGTGCATTAAGAAGCGCCGGCATCGACGGAGAGGAATCCGGAAGAAGGCCGCGTCGTATGCAGACTTACACTAGGGACGGCACATGGCATGGAGGCCACAAGCGCGTCTCGAGGTCCAAGTCGTAAGTCGCAGGAGCGTCTGATCTGCAATGTCTAGCAACCTCGGAGGTGAAAAAGCCAGGAGTGTTCTCCCCTCTCAGGCGAGCATATGCCCCTGAAATCCCCGAGAGAGTTAGGCCAGATCGTGAGAGCCACACTGCAACAAGCGTCCTGTAACTAACAAACCACCGGCCTTCAAACCCTAGCTGTAACTCAAGAAGTTCCCCGAAATACCCCTCTCCACTCGAGAGGAAGCACGAGATTCTTGCCCACATCCAGAGGAGCCCGTTTCAGCCTCATAGCTCGAGAGGAAGGATCCTTTCCCTGCGTATCCGGAAAGATTCCCGGCGTTCCCCTCGCATCTCAAGAGGAGGCGCAACCACAGGAATGGCGAGAGGAACTCCAGGGTCTTGCCACCATTCCAGAGTCCCCCAGATGTCTCAGGCCATTCCAGGGAAACCTGTTTCCCTGCACTGCCTCGACTTTCAAGCCGAGGATTGACTCACACCGCGATGGCACGTGGGACAGCCCTGTGGGAAAGCCTCGTGGGAAAGCCTCGTGTGAAAGCCTCAAGGAAAGCCATATAACCCTTGATCCACCCGAAGGGAAGCGCGACAATGCTGCTACAGCTCGGGAGGAAATCGCACGTGCATGCCCCACTCGAGACGAGGACTGACTCCCCTGGGGAGACTCCAGAAGTACCCCAAACATCCATGTCAGCACTGGAGAGGAATCCTCAGGTTCCGGCACCCACTCCACACGAGATCGTAGCCCCGGCATCGACGGGAGAGGAATCCCGAGAGGCCCCGAGCAACTCGCATAGGGATTGGACTTTCCAAAGGCCACCAGAGCAGGTACCTGAGGTCCCCGTCGTAAGTCGAGAGCACCTATCGCAACTCGAGAAAATCCTGGACGTTCTCCCTTCCAGGCGAGATGAGGCCCATTTCCACTGAGGCGTTTCGAGGCCAATCACACCTAAACTCTGGAACTTACAAAGGGTCCTTCAACATCCTTACTGCAACTAAAAAAGTTCCCCGACATACCCGTCTCCACTCGAGAGGAAGCTCGAGAGTCCCGCCACATCCAGAGGAGCCCGTGCCCGCCTCCTAGCTCGAGAGGAGGGATCCTTTCCCTGCGTGTTCGGGAAAGAATTCCCGGGTTCCGGTCGCATCTCAAGAGGAGGCGCTTTCGACAGGAAAGACGAGGGGAACTCCAGGGTCGTGACACCATTACCTGAGTCCCACAAATGTCTCAGTCCATTCCAGGGAAATGTGTTTTCCCTGCACTGCCTCGAATTTCAAGCCGAGCATCGACTCACACCACGGTGGCACGTGGACAGCCCTATGGGAAAGCCCCGTGGGAAAGCCTCGTGGTAAAGTCTCGAGGGAAAGCCACAGATCCCTTGATCCACGCGAAGGGAAGCGAGACTCTGCTGCTACAGCTCTGGAGGAAAGCGCACGTGCATGCCCCCACTCGGGACGAGGACTGACTCCCCTGGGGAGACTCCAGAAGTACCCAAGATCCATGTCAGCACTGGACAGAAATCCTCAGGTGCCGGCACCGACTCCAAACAAGATCTTAGGCCCCGGCATCGACGAGAGAGGAATCCCGAGAGGCCCCCGAGCAACTCGCATGGGGACTGGCCTTTCCTGAGGCCACCAGAGTGACTCCCCAGGGGAGTGGGTCCCTAGCAGTGTCATGCTTCCCTTCACGTGGATCAAGGAATCTGTGGCTTTCCCTTTTCCACGAGGCTTTCCCACGAGGCTTTCCCAGTGGGCTGTCCCACGTGCCACCGTGGTGTGAGTCGATCCTAGGCTTGAAAGTCAAGGCAGTGCAAGGAAAACAGGTTTCCCTGGAATGGACTGAGACATCTGTGGGACTCTGGGAATGGTGGCACGACACTGGACTTCCTCTCGCGATTCCTGTGGAGAGTGCCCCGAGCAACTTGCATGGGACTGGCCTTTTCATGAGGCCAACAGAGCGGGTCTCTGAGGTCCAAGTCGTAAGTCGAGAGCTCCTGCTGCAACTCGAGAAAATCCAGGAGGTTCTCCCCTCCAGGCGAGATGTGGCCCATATCCGATGAGGCGTCTCGAGGCTTATCAACAAGCGTCTGGAACTACAAACGGGCCTTCAAACCCTAGCTGCAACTAAAGAAGTTCCCCGACATACCTGTCTCCAGTCGAGAGGAAGCACGAGAGTCCCACCACATCCAGAGGAGCCTCGTTTCGCCTCATGGCTCGAGAGGAGGGATCCTTTCACTGCGTGGTCGGGAAAGAATTCCCGGTTCCCTCGCATCTCAAGAGGAGGCGATCTCCACAGGAAAGGCGAGAGGAACTCCAGGGTCGTGCCACCATTCCCAGAGTCCCCCAGATGTCTCAGTCATTCCAGGGAAACCTGTTTTCCCTGCACTGCCTCGACTTTCAAGCCGAGGATCGACTCACACGACGGTGGACACGTGGGTCAGCCCTGTGGGGAAACCTCGAGGGAAAGCCACAGATTCCTTGATCCACGCGAAGGGAAGCGTGACACTGCTGCTACAGCTCTGAGGAAAGCGCAACTGCATGCCCCCCATCGAGACGAGGACTGACTCCCCTGGGGAGACTCCAGAAGTAACCCAAGATCCATGTCAGCACTGGAGAGGAATCCTCAGGTTCAGGCACCGACTCCACACAAGGTCTTAGGCCCGGCATCGATGGGAGAGGAATCCCGAGAGGCCCCCGAGCAACGTGCATGGGACTGGCCTTTCCTGAGGCCACCAGAGCGGGTCCCTGAGTCCCGTCGTAATGTCGAGAGCACCTGCAGCAACTCGAGAAAATCCAGGAGGTTCTCCCCTCCAGGCGAGTTGAGGCCCTTTCTGCTGAGGCGTCTCGAGCCTAATCACACCTAACCTCTGGAACTTCCAAAGGGTCCTTCACACCCTTCCTGCAACGCAAGAAGTTCCCGGACATACCCTGTCTCCACACGAGAGGAAGCACGAGCGTCCCGCCCACATCCAGAGGAGCCCCGTTCGCCTCCTAGCTCGAGAGGAGGGATCCTTTCCCTGCAGGGTCGGGAAAGAATTCCCGGCGTTCCCGTTCATCTCAAGAGGAGGCGCTCTACACCTGAAAGGCGAGAGGGACTCAGGGTCGTGCCACCATTCCCAGAGTCCCGCAGATGTCTCAGTCCATTCCAGGGAAACCTGTTTTCCCTGCACTGCCTCGACTTTCAAGCCGAGGATCGACTCACACCACGGTGGCACGTGGGACAGCCCTGTGGGAAAGCCTCGTGGGAAAGCCTCGAGGGAAAGCCACAGATCCCTTGATCCACGCGAAGGGAAGCGTGACACTGCTGCTACAGCTCGGGAGGAAAGCGCACGTGCATGCCCCCACTCGAGACGAGGACTGACTCCCCTGGGGAGACTCCAGAAGTACCCAAGTCCATGTCAGCACTGGAGAGGAATCCTCAGGTTCCGGCACCGACTCCACAAAAGATCTTAGGCCCCGCATCGACGGGAGAGGAATCCCAGAGGCCCCGAGCAACTCGCATGGGACTGGCCTTTCCTGAGGCCACCAGAGCGGGTCCCTGAGGTCCCCGTCGTAAGTTGAGAGCACCTGCCGCAACTCGAGATAAATCCAGGAGGTTCTCCCCTCCAGGCGAGTTGAGGCCCATTTCCGCTGAGGCGTCTCGAGGCTAATCACATCTAACATCTGGAAACTTCCAAAGGATCCTTCACACCCTTGCTGCAACTCAAGAAGTTCCCCGACATACCCGTCTCCACTCGAGAGGAAGCACGAGAGTCCCGGCCACATCCAGAGGAGCCCCGTTTCCACCTCCTAGCTCGAGAGGAGGGATCCTTTCCCTGCGTGGTCGGGAAAGAATTCCCGGCGTTGCCGTCGCATCTCAAGAGGAGGCGCTCTCCACAGGAAAGGCGAGAGGAACTCCAGGGTCGTGCCACCATTCCCAAGAGTCCCCAGATGTCTCAGTCCATTCCAGGGAAACCTGTTTTCCCTGCACTGCCTCGACTTTCAAGCCAAGGATCGACTCACACCACGGTGGCACGTGGGACAGCCCTGTGGGAAAGCCTCGTGGGAAAGCCTCGTAGGAAAGCCTCCTATGGAAAGTCCCTGACCCTTGATCCACGCGAAGGGAAGCCGACACTGCTGCTACAGCTCGGGAGGAAAGCGCGTGTGCATGCCCCACTCGAGACGAGGACTGACTCCCCTGGGGCAGACTCCAGAAGTACCCCAAGATCCATGTCAGCACTGGAGAGGAATCGCTCAGGTTACAGGCACTGACTCCACACAAGGTTTTTAGGCCCCAGCATCGACGGGAGAGGAATCCCGAGAGGCCCCGAGCAACTCGCATGGGGACTGGCCTTTCCTGAGGCCACCAGAGCGGTCCCTGAGGTCCCCAGTCGTAAGTCGAGAGCACCTGCCCGCAACTCGAGAAAATCCAGGAGGTTCTACCCCTCCAAGCGAGATGAGGCCCATTTCCGCTGAGGCGTCTCGAGGCTAATCACACCTAACTCACTGGAACTTACCAAAGGTTCCTTCACACCCTTGCTGCTAAACTCAAGAAGTTCCCCGACATATCCGTCTCCACTCGGAGAGGAAGCACGAGAGTTCCTCCCACATCCAGATGGAGCCCCGTTTCCGCCTCCTAGCTCGAGAGGAGGGATCCTTTCCCTGCGTAGTCGGGAAAGAATTCCCGGCTGTTCCCGTAGCATCTCAAGAGGAGGCCCTCTCCACAGGAAAGGCGAGAGGAACTCCAGGGTCGTGCCACCATTCCGAGAGTCCCCCAGATGTCTCAGTACCATTCCAGGGAAACCTGTATTCCCTGCACTGCCTCGACTTTCAAGCCGAGGATCGACTCACACCACGGTGGCACTTGGGACAGCCCTGTGGGAAAGCCTCGTGGAAAGCCTTGTGGAAAAGCCTCGAGGAAAGCCACAGATCCCTTGATCCACACGAAGGGAAGCTGACACTGCTGCTACAGCTCGGGAGGAAAGCGCACGTGCATGCCCCCACTCGAGACGAGGACTGACTCCCCTAGGGGAGACTCCAGAAGTACACCAAGATCCATGTCAGCACTGGAGAGGAAATCCTCAGGTTCCGGCACCGACTCCACACCAAGATCTTAGGCCCTGGCATTCGACGGGAGGGGAATCACAGAGAGGCCCCGAGCAACTCGCATGGGGACTGGCCTTTCCTGAGGCCACCAGAGCGGGTCCCTGAGGTCCCCGTCGTAAGTTGAGAGCACCTGCCACAACTCGAGAAAATCCAGGAGGTTCTCCCCTCCAGGCGAGATGAGGCCCATTTCCGCTGAGGCGTCTCGAGGCTAATCACATCTAACAGTCTGGAACTTCCAAAGGGTCTTCACACCCTTGCTGCAACTCAAGAAGTTCCCCTGACATACCCGTCTCCACTCGAGAGGAAGCACAGAGAGTCCCGCCCACATCCAGAGGAGCCCCGTTTCCGCCTCCTAGCTCGGAGAGGAGGATCCTTTCCCTGCGTGTCGGGAAAGAATTCCCGGCGTTTCCCGTCGCATCTCAAGAGGAGCTCGCTCTCCACAGGAAAGGCGAGAGGAACTCCAGGGTCGTGCCACCATTCCCAGAGTCCCCCAGATGTCTCAGTCCATTCCAGGGAAACCTGTTTTCCCAGCACTGCCTCGACTTTCAAGCCGAGGATCGACTCACACCACGGTGGCACGTGGACAGCCCTGTGGGAAAGCCTCGTGGGAAAGCCTCGTGGGAAAGCCTCCGTATGGAAAGCCACTAGATCCCTTGATCCACGCGAAGGGAAGCTGACACTGCTGCTACAGCTCGGAGGAAAGCGCACGTGCATGACCCCCACTCGAGACGAGGACTGACTCCCCTGGGGAGACTCCAGAAGTACCCCAAGATCCATGTCAGCCACTGGAAGGAATCCTCAGGTTACCAGGCACCGACTCCACACAAGATCTTAGGCCCCGGCATCGACGGGAGAGGAATCCCGAGAGGCCCCCGAGCAACTCGACATGGGGACTGGCCTTTCCTGAGGCCACCAGAGCGGGTCCCTGATGTCCCCGTCGTAAGTCGAGAGCACTGCTCCAACTCGAGAAAATCCAGGAGGTTCTCCCTCCAGGCGAGATGAGGCCCATTTCCGCTGAGGCGTCTCGAGGCTAATCACACCTAACATCTGGAACTTCCAAAGGTCCTTCACACCCTTGCTGCCAACTCAAGAAGTTCCCCGACATACCCGTCTCCACTCGAGAGGAAGCACGAGAAGTCCCGCCCACATCCAGAGGAGCCCCGTTTCCATGCCTCCTAGCTCGGAGAGGAGGGATCCGTTTCCCTGCGTGGTCGGGAAAGGAATTCCCGGCGTTCCCGTCGCATCTCAAGAGGAGGCCGCTCTCCACAGGAAAGGCGAGAGGAACTCCAGGGTCGTGCCACCATTCCCAGAGTCCCCCAGATGTCTCAGTCCATTCCAGGGAAACCTGTTTTCCCTGCACTGCCTCGACTTTCAAGCCGAGGATCGACTCACACTCACGGTGGCACGTAGGGACAGCCCTGTGGGAAGCCTCGTGGGAAAGCCTCGTGGGTAAAGCCTCGAGGGAAAGCCACAGATCCCTTGATCCACGCGAAGGGAAGCGTGACACTGCTGCTTCAGCTCGGGAGGAAAGCGCACGTGCATGCCCCACTCGAGACGAGGAACTGACTCCCCTGGGGAGACTCCAGAAGTACCCCAAGATCCATGTCAGCACTGGAGAGGAATCCTCAGGTTCCGGCACCGACTCCACACAAGATCTTAGGCCCCAGCATCGACGGGAGAGGAATCCCGAGAGCCCCCGAGCAACTCGCATGGGGACTGGCCTTTCCTGAGGCCACCAGAGCGGGTCCCTGAGGTCCCCGTCGTAAGTCGAGAGCACCTGCGGAACTCGAGAATAATCCAGGAGGTTCTCCCCTCCAGGCGAGATGAGGCCCATTTCCGCTGAGGCGTCTCGAGCTAATCACACCTAACCTCTGGAACTTCCAAAGGGTCCTTCACACCCTTGCTGCAACTCAAGAAGTTCCCCGACATACCCGTCTCCACTCGAGAGGAAGCACGAGAGTCCGGCCCACATCCAGAGGAGCCCCGTTTCCACCTCCTAGCTCGAGAGGAGGGATCCTTTCCCTGCGTGGTCGGGAAAGAATTCCGGCGTTGCCGTCACATCTCAAGAGGAGGCGCTCTCCACAGGAAAGGCGAGAGGAACTCCAGGGTCGTGCCACCATTCCCAAAGTACAACCAGATGTCTCCAGTCCATTCCAGGGAAACCTGTTTCCCTGCACTGCCTCGACTTTCAAGCCAAGGATCGACTCACACCACGGTGGCACGTGGGACAGCCCTGTGGGAAAAGCCATCGTGGGAAAGCCTCGTAGGGAAAGCCTCCTTGGGAAAGTCCCTGACCCTTGATCCACGCGAAGGGAAGCACGACACTGCTGCTACAGCTCGGGAGGAAAGCAGCGTGTGCATGCCCCCACTCGAGACGAGGACTGACTCCCCTGGGGAGACTCCAGAAGTACCCCAAGATCCATGTTAGCACTGGAGAGGAATGCTCAGGTTACCAGCACTGACTCCACACAAGGTCTTAGGCCCAGCATCAACGGGAGAGGAATCCCGAGAGGCCCCGAGCAACTCGCATGGGGACTGGCCTTTCCTGAGGCCACCAGAAGCGGTCCCTGAGGTCCCCATCGTAAGTCGAGAGCAACTGCCCCAAGTCGAGAAAATCCAGGAGGTTCTACCCTCCAGGCGAGATGAGGCCCATTTCCGCTGAGGCGTCTCGAGGCTAATCACACCTAACCACTGGAACTTACCAAAGGTTCCTTCACACCCTTGCTGTAACTCAAGAGGTTCCGCCGACATATCCGTCTCCACTGGAGAGGAAGCACGAGAGTTCCTCCCACATCCAGATGAGCCCCCGTTTCCGCCTCCTAGCTCGAGAGGAGGGATCCTTTCCCTGCGTAGGTCGGGAAAGAATTCCCGGTGTTCCCATAGCATCTCAAGAGGAGGCCCTCTCCACAGGAAAGGCGAGAGGAACTCCAGGGTCGTGCCACCAATCCGAGAGTCCCCCGATGTCTCAGTACATTCCAGGGAAACCTGTATTCCCTTCACTGCCTCGACTTTCAAAGCCGAGGATCGACTCACACCACGTTGGCACTTGGGACAGCCCTATGGAAAAGCCTCGTGGGAAAGCCTTGTGGAAAAGCTTCGAGGAAAAGCCACTGATTCCTTGATCCACACGACGGGAACATGACACTGCTGCCCCATCTCGGGAGGAAAGCGCACGTGCATGCCCCCACTCGAGACGAGGACTGACTCCCCTAGGGACACTCCAGAAGTACACCAAGATCCATGTCAGCACTGGATAGGAAACCTCAGGTTCCGGCACCAACTCCACCCAAGATCTTAGGTCCTGGCATTAACGGGAGGGGAATCACAAGAGGCCCCCGAGCAACTCGCATGGGACTGGCCTTTCTTGAGGCCACCAGGTCGGGTCTCTGTGGTTCCACGTCGTAATTGAGAGCACCTGCCACAACTCGAGAAAATTCAGGAGGTACTCCCCTCCAGGCGAGATGAGGCCCATTTCCCAGAGGCTTCTCGAGGCTAATCACACCTAACATCTGGAACTTCCAAAGGGTAATTCACACCCTTGCTGCAACTCAAGAAGTTCCCTGACATACCCGTCTCCACTCGAGAGGAAGCAAGAGAGTCCCCCCCAAATCCAGAGGAGCCCCGTTTCCGCCTCCTAGCTGAGAGGAGTGGATCCTTTCCCTGCGTGGTCGGGAAAGAATTCCCGGCGTTCCCGTCGCATCTCAAGAGGAGGCGCTCTCCACAGGAAAGGCGAGAGGAACTCCAGGGTCGTGCCACCATTCCCAGAGTCCCCCAGATGTCTCAGTCCATTCCGGGGAAACCTGTTTTCCCAGCACTGCCTCGACTTTCAAGCCGAGGATCGACTCACCATCACCGGTGGCACGTGGGACAGCCCTATGGGAAAGCCTCGTGGAAAGCCTCGTGGGAAAGCCTCGAGGGAAAGCCACAGATCCCTTGATCCACGCGAAGGGAAGTGTGACACTGCTGCTACTACAGCTCGGGAGGAAAGCGCACGTGCATGACCCCACTCGAGACGAGGACTGACTCCCCTGGGGAGACTCCAGAAGTACCCCAAGATCCATGTCACCACTGGAGGGGAATCCTAAGGTTCCGGCACCGACTCCACACAAGATCTTAGTCCCCGGCATCGACGTGAGGGGAATCCCGAGAGGCCCCCGAGCAACTCGCATGGGGACCTGCCTTTCCTGAGGCCACCAGAGCGGGTCCCTGAGGTCCCCGTCGTAAGTCGAGAGCACCTGCCTGCAACTCGAGAAAATCCAGGAGCTTCTCCCCTCCAGGCGAGATGAGGCCCATTTCCACTGAGGCGTATCGAGGCTAATCCCACCTAACCTTTGGAACGTGCAAACGGTCCTTCACACCCTTGCTGCCACTCAAGAAGTTCCCCGACATACCCGTCTCCACTCGAGAGGAAGCACGAGAGTTCTGCCCACATCCAGAGGAGCCCCGTTTCTGCCTCCTAGCTCGAGAGGAGGGATCCTTATCCTGCGTGGTCGGGAAAGAATTCCCGGCGTTCCCGTCGCATCTCAAGACGAGGCGCTCTCCACAGGAAAGGCGAGAGGAACTCCAGGGTCGTGCCACCATTCCAGAGTCCCCCAGATGTCTCAGTCCATTCCAGGGAAACCTGATTTCCCTGCACTGCCTCGACTTTCTAGCCGAGGATCGACTCACATCTCGGTGGCATGTGGGAGAGCCCTGTGGGAAAGCCTCGTGGGAAAACCTCGTGGGAAAGCCTCGAGGGAAAGCCACAGATACCTTGAACCACGCGAAGGGAAGCGTGACACTGCTGCAGCTCGGGAGGAAAGCGCACGTGCATGCCCCCACTCGAGACGAGGACGGACTCCCCTGGGGAGACTCCAGAAGTACCCCAAGATCCATGTCAGCACTGGAGAGGAATCCTCAGGTTCCGGCACTGACTCCTCACAAGGTCTTAGGCCCCAGCATCTACGGGAGATGCATCCCAAGAGCCCCCCGTGCAACTTGCAAGGGGACTGGCCTTTCCTGAGGCCACCAGAGCGGGTCCCTGAGGTCCCCGTCGTAAGTCGAGAGCACCAGCCGCACGTCGAGAAAATCCAGGAGGTTCTACCTTCCAGGCGAGATGAGGCACATTTCCGCTGAGGTGTCTCAAGGCTAATCACAACTAACCTCTGGAACTTACAAAGGGTCCGTTACACCCTTCCTGCAACTCAAGAAGTTCCCCGTCATACCCGTCTCCACACGAGAGGAAGCACGAGCAGTCCCGCCCACATCCAGAGGAGCCCCGTTACCGCCTCCTAGCTCGAGAGGAGGGATCCTTTCCCTGCAGGGTCGGGAAATAATTCCTGGCGTTCCCGTGGCATCTCAAGAGGAGGCGATCTCCACATGAAAGCGAGAGGAATCAAGGGTCGTGCCACCATTCCCAGAGTTCCCCAGATGTCTCAGTCCATTCCAGGGAAACCTGTCTTCCCTGCACTGCCTGGACGTTCAAGCCGAGGATCGACTAACACCACGGTGGCACGTGGGACAGCCCTGTGGGAAAGCATCGTGGGAAAGCTTCGTGGAAAGCCTCGAGGGAAAGCCTCGAGGGAAAGCCACAGATCCCTTGATCCACGCGAAGGGAAGCGTGACAGTGCTGCTACAGCTCGGGAGGAAAGCACACGTGCATGCCCCCTCTCGAGACGATGGACTGACTCCCCTGGGGAGACTCCAGAAGTACCCCAAGATCCATGTCAGCACTGGAGAGGAATCCTCAGGTTCCGGCACCGACTCCACACAAGGTCTTAGGCCCAGGCTTCGACGGAGAGGAATCCCGAGAGGCCCCGAGGAACTCGCATGGGGACTGGCCTTTCCTGAGGCCACCAGAGTGGGTCCCTGAGGTCCCCGTCGTAAGTCGAGAGCACCTGCCACAACTCGAGAAAATCCAGGACGTTCTCCCCTCCAGGCGAGATGAGGCCCATTTCCGCTGAGGCGTCTCCAGGCTAATCACACCTAACCTCTGGAACTTCCAAAGGGTACTTCACACCCATATCTGCAACTCAAGAAGTTCGCCGACATACCCGTCTCCACTCAGAGGAAGCACGAGAGTCCCGCCCACATCCAGAGGAGCCCCGTTTCCGCCTCCTAGCTCGAGAGGAGGGATCCTTTCCCTGGTGGTCGGGAAAGAATTCCCGGGAGTTCCCGTCGCATCTCAAGAGGAGGCACTCTCCACAGGAAAGGCGAGGGGAACTCCAGGGTCGTGCCACCATTCCCAGAGTCCCCAAGATGTCTCAGTCCATTCCAGGGAAAACTTTTTCCCTGCACTGCCTCGACTTTCAAACCGAGGATCGACATCGACACACACCACGGTGGCACGTGGGACAGCCCTTGTGGGAAAGCCTCAGTGGGAAAGCCTCGTGGGAAAGCCTCGAGGGAAAGCCACAGATCCCTTGATCCACGCGAAGGGAAGCGATGACCACTGCTGCTACAGCTCGGAGAAAAGCACGTGCATGCCCCATTCGAGACGAGGACTGACTCCCCTGGGGAGACTCCAGAAGTACCCACGATCCATGTCACCCCTGAGAGAAATCCTCAGGTTCCAGCACCGACTCCACACAAGGTCTTAGGCCCCTGGCATCGATGGCAGAGCAATACCGAGAGGCCCCCAGGCAACTCGCATGGGGATTGGACCTTTCCTGAGGCCACCAGAGCGGGTCCCTTTGGGTCCCCGTCGTAAGTCGAGGGCACCTGCCGCAATCGAGAAAATCCAGGAGGTTCTCCCCTCTAAGCGAGATGATGCCCATTTCCAGAGAGGCGTCTCGAGGGTAATCACATCTAACCTCTGGAACTTCCAAAGGATCCTTCACACCCTTGCTGCAACTCAAGAAGTTCCCCGACATACCCGTCTGCACTCGAGAGGAATGAGGAGAGTCCCTCCCTCATCCAGAGGAGCCCCGTTTCCGCCTCCTAGCTCGTGAGCTGGGATCCTTTCCCTGCGTGGTCGGGAAAGAATTCCCGGGCGTTCCCGTCGCATCTCAATAGGAGGGGCTCTCCACAGGAAGGGCGAGAGGTAATCCAGGGTCGTGCCACCATTCCAGAGTCCCCAGATGTCTCAGTCCATTCCAGGGAAACCTGTTTTCCCTGAACTGCCACGACTTTCAAGGCCGAGGATCGACTCACACCACGGTGGCTTGTGGGACAAACCCTGTGGGAAAGCCTCGTGGCAAGCCTCGAGGGAAAGCCACAGATCCCTTGATCCACGGGAAGAGAAGCGTGACACTGCTGCTACAGCTCGAGAGGAAATCGCACGTGAATGCCCCAATTCGAGATGAGGACTGACTCCCCTGGGAGACTCCAGAGTACCCCAAGATCCATGTCAGCACTGGAGAGGAATCCTCAGGTTCCGGCACGACTCCACACAAGGTCTTAGGCCCGGCATCGACGGGAGAGGAATCCGAGAGGCCCCGAGCAACTGCATGGGGACTGGCCTTTCCTGAGGCCACCAGAGCGGGTCCCTGAGGTCCCCGTCGTAAGTTGAGAGCACCTGCCGCAACTCGAGAAATCCAGGAGGTTCTCCCTCCAGGCGAGATGAGGCCCATTTCCGCTGAGGCGTCTCGAGGCTAATCACACCTAACCTCTGAACTTACAAAGGGTCCTTCACACCCTTGCTGCAACTCAAGAAGTTCCCCGACATACCCGTCTCCACTCGAGAGGAAACACGAGAGTCCCGCCACATCCAGAGGAGCCCGTTTCTGCCTCCTAGCTCGAGAGGAGGGATCCTTTCCCTGCGTGGTCGGGAAAGAATTCCCGGCGTTCCGTCGCATCTCAAGAAGAGGCGCTCTCCACAGGAAAGGCGAGAGGAACTCCAGGGTCGTGCCACCATTCCCAGAGTCTCCCAGATGTCTCAGTTCATTCCAGGCGAAACCTGTTTTCCCTGCACTGCCTCGACTTTCAAAGCGAGCATCGACTCACACCACAGTGACACGTGGGACAGCCCTGTGGGAAAGCCTCGTGGGAAAGCCTCGAGGGAAAGCCTCAGATCCCTTGATCCACGCGAAGGGAAGCGTGACACTGCTGCTTACAGCTCGGGAGAAAGCGCACGTGCATGCCCCCACTCGAGACGAGGACTGACTCCCCTGGGAGACTCCAGAGTACCCCAAGATCCATGTCAGCACTGGAGAGGAACCTCAGGTTCCGGCACCGAATCCACACAAGGTCTTAGGCCCCGGCATCGACGGGAGAGGAATCCGAGAGGCCCCGAGCAACTCGCATGGGGACTGGGCTTTCCTGAGGCCACCAGAGCGGGTCCCTGAGGTCCCCGTCGTAAGTCGAGAGCACCTGCCCAACTCGAGAAAATCCAGGAGGTTCTCCCTCCAGGCGAGATGAGGCCCATTTCCGCTGAGGTCTCGAAGCTAATCACACCTAACCTCTGAACTTCCAAAGGGTCCTTCACACCCTTGCTGCAACTCAAGAAGTTCCCCGACATACCCGTCTCCACTCGAGAGGAAGCACGAGAGTCCCCCCCACATCCAGAGGAGCCCCGTTTCCGCCTCCTAGCTCGAGAGGAGGGATCCTTTCCCTGCGTGTCGGAAAGAATTCCGGCGTTCCGTCGCATCTCAAGAGGAGGCGCTCTCCACAGGAAAGGCGAGAGGAACTCCAGGGTCGTGCCACCATTCCCAGAGTCCCCCAGATGTCTCAGTCCATTCCAGGGAAACCTGTTTTCCTTGCACTGCCTCGACTTTCAAGCCGAGGATGGACTCACACCACGGTGGCACGTGGGACAGCCCTGTGGAAAGCCTCGTGGGAAAGCTCCAGGAAAGCCACAGATCCCTTGATCCACTCGAAGGGAAGCGTGACACTGCTGCTACAGCTCGGGAGGAAAGCGCACGTGCATGCCCCCACTCGATACGAGGACTGACTCCCTGGGAGACTCCAGAAGTACCCAAGATCCATGTCAGCACTGGAGAGGAATCCTCAGGTTCCGGCACCGACTCCACACAAGGTCTTAAAC
>NW_017214977.1:0-14270 GCF_001704415.2 Capra hircus
TCTCGAGCTAGAGGCGGAAAGGGGCTCCTCTGGATGAGGGCGGGACTCTCGTGCTTCCTCTCGAGTGGAGACGGGTATGTTGGGGAACTTCTTGAGTTGCAGCAAGGGTGTGAAGGACCCTTTGGAAGTCAAAATGTTAGGTGTGATTAGCCTCGAGATGCCTCAGCGGAAATGGGCCTCATCTCGCCTGGAAGGGAGAACCTCCTGGATTTTCTCGAGTTGCGGCAGGTGCTCTCGACTTACGTGGGGACCTCAGGGACCCGCTCTGGTGGCCTCAGGAAAGGCCAGTCCCATGCGAGTTTCGGGGCCTCTCGGGATTCCTCTCCCGTCGATGCCGGGGCCTAAGACCTTGTGTGAGTCGGTGCCGGAACCTGAGGATTCCTCTCCAGTGCTGACATGGATCTGGGTACTTCTGCTAGTCTCCCCAGGGGAGTCAGTCCTCGTCTCGAGTGGGGGCATGACGTGCGCATTTCCTCCCGAGCTGTAGCAGCAGTGTCACGCTCTCCTTCGCGTGGATCAAGGGATCTGTGGCTTTCCCTCGAGGCTTTTCCAACGAGGCTTTCCCACAGGGGCTGTCCCACGTGCCACCATGGTGTAGAGTCGATCCTCGGCTTGAAAGTCGAGGCAGTGCAGGGAAAAGCAGGTTTCCCTGGAATGGACTGAGACATCCTGGGGACTCTGGGAATGGTGGAACGACCCTGGAGTTCCTCTCGCCTTTCCTGTTGGAGAGCGCCTCCTCTTGAAGATGCGACGGGAACGCCAGGAATTCTTTCCCGACCACGCAGGGGAAAGGATCCCTCCTCTCGAGCTAGGAGGCGGAAACGGGGGCTCCTCTGGATGTGGGCGGACTCTCCTGCTTCCTCTCGAGTGTAGACGGGGTATGTCGGGAACTTCTTGAGTTGCAGCAAGGGTGTGAAGACGCTTTGGGAGCTCCAGAGTGTTAGGTGTGATTAGCCTCGAGACGCCTCAGCGGAAATGGCACTCATCTCGCCTGGAGGGGAGAACCTCCTGGATGTTTCTCAAGTTTCGGCAGGTGCTCTCGACTTATCGACGGGGACCTCAGGGACCCGCTCTGGTGGCCTCAGGAAAGGCCATTCCCCATGGGAGTTGCTCGGGGGACCTCTTGGGATTCCTCTCCCGTCGATGCTGCGGCCTAAGACCTCGTGTGGAGTCCGGTGCCAGGAACCTGAGGATTCCTCTCCAGTGCTGACATGGATCTTGGGGTACTTCTGGAGTCTCCCCAGGAGACTCAGTCCTCGTCTCGAGTGGGGGCATGCACGTGCGCTTTCCTCACGAGCTGTAGCAGCAGTGTCCACGCTTCCCTTCGCGTGGATCAAGGGATCTGTGGCTTTCCCTCGAGGCTTTCCCACGAGGGCTTTTCCACGAGGCTTTCCACAGGGCTGCCCCAACGTGCCACCGTGGTGTGAGTCGATCCTTCGGCTTGAAAGTCGACGGCAGTGCAGGGAAAACAGTTTCCCTGGTAATGGACTGAGACATCTGGTGGTCTCTGGGAATGGTGGTCACGACCCTGGAGTTCCTCTCGCCTTTCCTGTGGAGAGCGCCTCCTCTTTGAGATGCGACGGGAACGCCGGGAATTCTTTCCCCGACCAAGCAGGGAAAGGATCCCTCATCTCAGGCTAGGAGTCGGAAACGGGGCTCCTCTGGATGTGGCGGGACTCTCGTGCTTCCTCTCAGAGTGGAGACGGGTATGTCGGGGAACTTCTTTGAGTTGCAGCAAGGGTGTGAAGGAACCCTTTGGAAGTTCCAGAGGTTAGGTGTGATTAGCCTCGAGACGCCTCAGCGGAAATGGGCCTCATCTCGCCTGGAGGGGAGAACCTCCTGGATTTTCTCGAGGTTGCGAGCAGGTGCTCTCGACTTACTACGGGGACCTCAGGGACCCGCTCTGGTGGCCTCAGGAAAGGCCAGTCCACATGCGAGTTGATTGGGGGGCCTCTCGGGATTCCTCTCTCGTCGATGTCAGGGCCTAAGATCTTTGTATGGAGTCCGTGCCGGAACCTGAGGCATTCCTCTCCAGTGCAGACATGGATCCTGGGGTACTTCTGGAGTCTCACCAGGGGAGTCAGTCCTCGTCTCGAGCGGGGGCATGCACGTGCGGCTTTCCTCCCGAGCTGTAGCAGCAAGTGTCACGCTTCCCTTCGCGTGGATCAAGGAGATCTGTGGCTTTCTCTTGAGGCTTTCACACGAGGCTTTCCCACGAGGCTTTCTCCACAGGGCTGTCTCACGATGCCACCTGTGGTGTGAGTCGATCCTCGGCTTGAAAGTCGAGACAGTGCAGGGAAAACAGGTTTCCCTGGAATGGACTGAGACATCTGGGGGACTCTGGGAATGGTGTCACGACCCTGGAGTTCCTCTCGCCTTTCCTGTGGAGAGCGTCTCCTCTTGTGAGATGCGACGGGAACGCCGGGAATTCTTTCCCGAACACGCAGGGAAAGGATCCCTCCTCTCGAGCTAGGAGGCGGAAACAGGGCTCCTCTGGATGTGGGCAGAACTCTCCTGCTTCCTCTCGAGTGGAGACGCGTATGTCGGGAACTTCCTTGAGTTGCATCAAGGGTGCGAAGGACCTTTTGGAAGCTCCAGAGGTTAGGTGTGATTAGCCTCGAGACGCCTCAGCGGAAATGGGCCTCTTCTCGCCTGGAGGGGAGAACCTCCTGGATTTATCGAGTTGCAGCAGGTGCTCTCGACTTACGACGAGGACCTCAGGGACCCGCTCTGGTGACCTCAGGAAAGGCCAGTCCCCATGCGAGTTGCTTGGGGGCCTCTCGGGATTCCTCTCTCGTCGATGCCAGGGGCCTAAGATCTTGTATGGAGTCTGTGCCGGAACCTGAGCATTCCTCTCCAGTGCAGACATGGATCCTGGGTTACTTCTCTAGTCTCCCCAGGGGAGTCAGTCCTCGTCTCGAGTGGGGGCATGCACGTGCGATTTCCTCCCGAGCTGTAGCAGCAGTGTCACGCTTCTCTTCGCGTGGATCAAGGGATCTGTGGCTTTCCCTCGAGGCTTTTCCAACGAGGCTTTCCCACAGGGCTGTCCCACGTGCCACCATGGTGTAAGTCGATCTTCGCTTGAAAGTCGAGGCAGTGCAGGGAAAGCAGGTTTCCCTGGAATGGACTGAGACATCCTGGGGACTCTGGGAATGTGGAACGACCCTGGAGTTCCTCTCGCCTTTCCTGTGGAGAGCGCCTCCTCTTGAAATGCGACGGAAACGCCAGGAATTCTTTCCCGACCACGCAGGGAAAGGATCCCTCCTCTCGAGCTAGGAGGCGGAAACGGGGCTCCTCTGGATGTGGGCGGGACTCTCCTGCTTCCTCTCGAGTGTAGACGGGTATGTCGGGGATCTTCTTGAGTTGCAGCAAGGGTGTGAAGTCGCTTTGGGAGCTCCAGAGGTTAGGTGTGATTAGCCTCGAGATGCCTCAGCGGAAATGGCACTCATCTCGCCTGGAGGGGAGAACCTCCTGGATGTTCTCGAGTTTCGGCAGGTGCTCTCGACTTTCGACAGGGACCTCAGGGACCCGCTCTGGTGGCCTCAGGAAAGGCCATTCCCCATGGGAGTTGCTCGGGGGACTCTTGGGATTCCTCTCCCGTCGATGCTGCGGCCTAAGACCTCGTGTGGAGTCGGTGCCAGAACCTGAGGATTCCTCTCCAGTGCTGACATGGATCTTGGGGTACTTCTGGAGTCTCCCCAGGGAGACTCAGTCCTCGTCTCGAGTGGGGGCATGCACGTGCGCTTTCCTCCCGAGCTGTAGCAGCAGTGTAACCCTCCCGTCGCCTGGATCATGTGATCAGTGGCTTTCCCTCGAGGCTTTCCCACGAGGCTTTCCCACGAGGCTTTCCCACGAGGCTTTCTCACAGGGCTCTCCCACGTGCCACCGTGGTGTGAGTCGATCCTCGGCTTGAAAGTCGAGGCAGTGCAGGGAAAACAGGTTTCCCTGGAATGGACTGAGACATCTGGAGGACTCTGGTAATGGTGGCACGAACCTGGAGTTCCTCTCGCCTTTCCTGTGGAGAGCACCTCCTCTTGAGATGCGACGGGAACGCCGGGAATTCTTTCCAGACCACGCAGGGAAAGGGTCCCTCCTCTCCAGCTATGAGGCGGAAACGGGGCTCCTATGGATGTGGGCGGGACTCTCGTGCTTCGTCTCGAGTGGAGACGGGTATATCGGGGAACCTCTTGAGTTGCAGCAAGAGTGTGAAGGACCCTTTGGAAGTTCCAGAGGTTAGGTATGATTAGCCTCGAGAAGCCTCAGCGGAAATGGGCCTCATCTCGCCTGGAGGGGAGAACCTCCTGGATTTTCTCGAGTTGCGGCAGGTGCTCTGGACTTAAGACTGGGACCTCAGGGACCCGCTCTGGTGGCCTCAGGAAAGGCCAGTCCCCATGCGAGTTGCTTGGGGTCCTCTCGGGATTCCTCTCCCGTCGATGCCGGGCCCTAAAGACCTTGTGTGGAGTCGGGGCCGGAACCTGAGGATTCCTCTCCAGTGCTGACATGGATCTTGGGGTACTTCTGAAGTCTCCCCAGGGGAGTCAGTCCTCGTCTCGAGTGGGGGCATGCACGTGCGCTTTCCTCCCGAGCTGTAGCAGCAGTGTCACGCTTCCCTTCGCGTGGATCAAGGGATCTGTGGCTTTCCCTCCAGGCATTCCCAGGAGGCTTTCCCACGAGGCTTTCCCACAGGGCTATCCCACGTGCCACCTTGGTGTGAGTGGATCCTCGCTTGAAAGTCGAGGCAGTGCAGGGAAAACAGGTTTCCCTGGAGTGGACTGAGACATCTGGGGGACTCTGGGAATGGTGGCACGACCCTGGAGTTCCTCTCGCCTTTCCTGTGGAGAGCGCCTCCTCTTGAGATGCGACAGGAACGCCCGGGAATTCTTTCCCGACCACGCAGGGAAAGGATCCCTCCTCTCGAGCTAGGAGACGGAAACGTGGCTCCTCTGGATGTGGGCGGGACTCTCGTGCTTCCTCTCGAGTGGCGACGGGTATGTCGGGGAACTTCTTGAATTGCAGCAAGGGTGTGAAGGACCCTTTGAAAGTTCCAAATGTTAGATGTGATTAGCCTCGAGACGCCTCAGCGGAAATGGGCCTCATCTCAAATGGAGGGGAGAACCTCCTGGATTTTCTCGAGTTGCGGCAGGTGCTCTCGATTTACGACTGGGACATCAGGGACCCGCTCTGGTGGCCTCAGGAAAGGCCAGTCCACATGCGAGTTGCTAGGGGGCCTCTCGGGATTCCTCTCCCGTCAATGCCGGGGCCAAAGACCTTGTGTGGAGTCGGTGCCGGAACCTGAGGATTCCTCTCCAGTGCAGACATGGATCTTGGGGTTCTTATGTAGTCTCCCCAGGGGAGTCAGTCCTCGTCTCGAGTGGGGGCATGCACGTGCGCTTTCCTCCCGAGCTGAAGCAGCAGTGTCGTGCTTCTCTTCGCGTGGATCAAGGGATCAGGGCCTTTCCCACGACGCTTCACATAGGGCTGTCCCACGTGCCACCGGTGATGTGAGTCGATCCTCGGATTGAAAGTCGAGGCAGTGCAGGGAAAAAAGGTTTCCCTGAAATGGACGGAGACATCTGGTTGACTCTGGGAATGGTGGCACGACGCTGGAGTTCCTCTCGCCTTTCCTGTGAAGAGCGCCTCCTCTTGAGATTCGACGGGATCGCCGGGAATTCTTTCCGACCACGCAGGGAAAGGATCCCTCCTCTCGAGCTAGGAGTCGGAAACGGGGCTCCTATGGATGTTGCCGGGACTCTCGTGCTTCCTCTCAAGTGGAGACGGGTATGTCGGGGAACTTCTTGAGTTGCAGCAAGGGTGTGAAGGACCCGTTGGAAGTTCCAGATGTTAGATGTGATTAGCCTCGGAGACGCCTCTGCGGAAATGGGCCTCATCTCGCCTGGAGGCGAAAACCTACTGGATTTTCTCGAGTTGCGGCAGGTGCTCTCGACTTACGACTGGGACCTCAGGGACCCGCTCTGGTGGCCTCAGGAAAGGCCATTCCCCATGCGAGTTGTCCGGGGGCCTCTCGGGATTCCTCTCCCGTCGATGCCGGGGGCCTAAGTCCTTGTGTGGAGTCAGTGCCAGATACGTGAGGATTCCTCTCCAGTGCTGACATGGATCTTGGGGTACTTCTGGAGTCTCCCCAGTGGAGTCAGTCCTCGACTCGAAGGGAGGCATGCACGTGCGCTTTCCTCCCCTGCTTTTGCAGCAGTGTCACGCTTCCCTTTGCTTGGATCAAGGGATCTGTGGCTTTTCCTCGAGGATTTCCCGCAGGGCTTTCCCACAGGGCTGTCCCACGTGCCACCGCGGTTTGAGTCGATCCTCGGCTTGAAAGTCAAGGGAGTGCAGGGAAAACAGGTTTCCCTGGAATGGACTGAGACATCTGGGGGACTCTGGGAATGGTGGCACGACCCTGGAGTCCCTCTCGCCTTTCCTGTGAAGAGCGCCTCCCTTGAGATGCGACGGGAATGACGGGAATTCTTTCCCGAGCACGAAGGGAAAGGATCCCTCCTCTCGAGCTAGGAGGCGGAAATGGGGCTCCTCTGGATGTGGGCGGGACTCTTGTGCTTCCTTTCGAGTGGAGACAGGTATGTCCGGGAACTTCTTGAGTTGCAGCAAGGGTGTGAAGAACACTTTGGAAGTTCCAGAGGTTAGGTGTGATTAGCTTGGAGACGCTTCAGCGGAAATGGGCCTCATCTCGCCTGGAGGGGAGAACCTCCTGGATTTTCTCGAGTTGCGGCAGGTGCTATCGACTTACGTCGGGGACCTCAGGGACCCGCTCTGGTGGCCTCAGGAAAGGCCAGTCCCCTTGCGAGTTGCTCGGGGGCCTCTCGGGATTCCTCTCCCATCGATGCCGGGGCCTAAGACCTTGTGTGGAGTCGGTGCCGGAAACTGAGGATTCCTCTCCAGTGCTGAAATGGATCATGGTGTACTTCTGGAGTCTCCCCAAGGCAGTCAGTCCTCGTCTCGTGTGGGGGCATGCACGTGCGCTTTCCTCCCGAGCTGTAGCAGGAGTGTCATATTTCCCGTCGAGTCGATCAAGGGATCAGTGGCTTTCCCTCGAGGCTTTCCCACAGGGCTTTCCCACAGGGCTGTCCCACGTGCCACCGTGGTGTGAGTCGATCCTCAGCTTGAAAAGTCGAGGCAGTGCAGGGAAAACAGGTTTCCCTGGAATGGACTGAGACATCTGGGGGACTCTGGGAATGGTGGCACGAACCTGGAGTTCCTCTCGCCTTTTCTGTGGAGAGCGCCTCCTCTTGAGATGCGACGGGAATGCCGGGAATTCTTACCCGACCACGCAGGGAAAGGATCCCTCCTCTCGAGCTAGGAGGCGGAAACGGGGCTCCTCTGGCATGTGGGCGGGACTCTCCTGCTTCCTCTCCAGTGGAGTCAGGAATGTTGCGGAACTTCTTGAGTTGCAGCAAGGGTGTGAAGGACCCTTTGGAAGTTCCAGAGTTTAGGTGTGATTAGCCTCGAGACGCCTCAGCGGAAATGTGCCTCATCTCGCCTGGACGGGAGAACCTCCTGAATTTTTTCCAGGTGCGACAGGTGCTCTGGACTTACGAAGGGGACCTCAGGGACCCGCTGTGGTTGCGTCAGGAAAGGCCAGTCCCCATGGGAGTTGCTCGGGGGCCTCTCGGGCTTCCTCTCCCGTCGATGCAGGGGCCTAAGATCTTGTGTGGAGCCGGTGCAGGAACCTGAGGATTCCTCTCCAGTGCTGACATGGATCTTCGGGTACTTCTGGAGTCTCCCCAGGGGAGTCAGTCCTCGTCTCGAGTGGGGGCATGCATTGGGCTTTCCTTTCGAGCTGTAGCAGCAGTGTCCCACTTCCCTTCGCATGGATCAAGGGATCTGTGTCTTTCCCTCGAGGCTTTCCCACGAGGCTTTCCCACGAGGCTTTCCCACGAGGCTTTCCCACAGGGCCGTCCCACGTGCCACCGTGGTGTGAGTCGATCCTCGGCTTGAAAGTCGAGGCAGTGCAGGGAAAACAGGTTTCCCTGGAATGGACTGAGACATCTGGGGGACTCTGGGAATGGTGGCACGACCCTGGAGTTCCTCTCGCCTTTTCGGTTTAGAGCCCCTCCTCTTGAGATGCGACGGAATCGCCGGGAATTCTTTCCCGACCACGCAGGGAAAGGATCCCACCTCTCGAGCTAGGAGGCGGAGATGGGGCTCCTCTGGATGTGGGCGGGACTCTCGTGCTTCCTCTCGAGTGGAGACGGGTATGTCGGGGAACTTCTTGAGTTGCAGCAAGGGTGTGAAGGACCCTTTCGAAGTTCCAGAGTTTAGGTGTGATTAGCCTCGAGACGCCTCAGCGGAAATGTGCCTCATCTCGCCTGGACGCGAGAACCTCCTGGATTTTCTCGAGTTGCGACTGGTGCTCTCGACTTACGAAGGGAACCTCAGGGACCCGCTCTGGTGGCCTTAGGAAAGGCCAGTCCCCTTGCGAGTTGCTCGAGAGCCTCGCGGGATTCTTCTTCCGTCGATGCTGGGGCCTAAGACCTTGTGTGGAGTCGGTGTTGGAACCTGAGGAATCCTCTCCAGTGCTGACATGGATCTTGGGGTACTTCTGGAGTCTCCCCAGGGAAGTCAGTCCTCGTCTCCAGTGGGGGCATGCACGTGCGCTTTCCTCCCGAGCTGTAGCAGCAGTGTCACGCTTCCCTTCGCATGGAGCAAGGGATCTGTGGCTTTCCCTCCAGGCTTTCCCACGAGGCTTTCCAACGAGGCTTTCCCAGAGGGTTGTCCCACGTGCCACTGTGGTGTGAGTCGAACCTCGCCTGAAAGTCAAGGCAGTGCAGGGAAAACAGGTTTCCCTGGACTGGACTGAGACATCCAGGGGACTCTGGGAATGGTGGCACGACCCTGGAGTTCCTCTCGTCTTTCCTGAGGAGAGCGCCTCCTCTTGAGATGTGATGGGAACACCGGGTTTTCTATCCCGACCACGCAGGGAAAGGATCCCTCCTCTCGAGCTAGGAGGCGGAAATGGGGATCCTCTGGTTGTGGGCGGGATTCTCGTGCTTCATGTTGAGTGGAGACGGGTATGTCGGGGAACTTCTTGAGTTGCAGCAAGGGTGTGAAGGACCCTTTGGAAGTTCCAGAGGTTAGGTGTGATTAGCCTCGAGACGCCTCAGCTGAAATGGACCTCATCTCGCCTGGAGGGGAGAACCTCCTGGATTTTCTCGAGTTGCTGCAGGTGCTCTCGACTTACGACCGGGACCTCAGGGACCCGCTCTGGTCGCCTCAGGAAAGGCCAGTCCCCTTGCGAGTTGCTCGGGGGCCTCCTGGGGGCCTCTCGGGTTTCCTCTCCCGTCGATGCTGGGGCCTAAGACCTTGTGTGGAGTCAGTGCTGTAACCTGAGGATTCCTCTCCAGTGCTGACATGGATCTTGGGGTATCTTCTGGAGTCTCCCCAGGGGAGTCAGTCCTCGTCTCGAGTGGGGGCATGCACGTGCGCTTTCCTTCCGAGCTGTAGCAGCAGTGTCGCGCTTCCATTCGCGTGGATCAAGGGATCTGTGTCTTTCCCTCGAGGCTTTCCCACGAGGCTTTCCTACGAGGCTTTCCCACAGGGATGTCCCACGTGCCACCGTGGTGTGAGTCGATCCTCGGCTTGAAAGTGGAGGCAGTGCAGGGAATACAGGTTTCCCTGGAATGGAGTGAGACATCTGGGGGACTCTGGGAATGGTGGCACGACCCTGGAGTTCCTCTCGCCTTTCCTGTGGAGAGCACCTCCCGTTGAGTTGCCTCGGATATGCCGGGAATTCTTTCCCGACCACGCAGGGAAAGGATCCCTCCTCTCGAGCTAGGAGGCGGAAACGGGGCTCCTCTGGATGTGGGCGGTACTCTCGTGCTTCCTCTGGAGTGGAGACGGGTATGTCGGGGAACTTCTTGAGTTGCAGCAAGGGTGTGAGGGACCCTTTGGAAGTTCCAGAGTTTAGGTGTGATTTGCCTCGAGACACCTCAGCGGAAATGGGCCTCATCTCGCCTGGAGGGGAGACCTCCTGGATTTTATCGAGTTGTGGCAGGTGCTCTCGATTTACGACGGGGACCTCAGGGACCCGCCCTGGTGTCCTCAAGAAAGGCCAGTCCCCATTCGAGTTGCTCGGGGCCTCTCGGGATTCGTCTCCCGTCGATGTCAGTGCCTCAAACCTTGTGTGGAGTCGGTGCCAGTATCTGAGGATTCCTCTCCAGTGCAGACATGGAACTTGGGGTACTTCTGGAGTCTCCCCAGGGGAGCCAGTCGTCGTCTCGAGTGAGGTCATGCACGTGCGCTTTCTTCCCGAACTGTAGCAGCAGTGTCACGCTTCCCTTCGCGTGGATCAAGGAATCTGTGGCTTTCCCTCGACGTTTTCCCACGAGGCTTTCCCAAGAGGCTTTCCCAAAGGGCTGTCCCACGTGCCACCGTGGTGTGAGTCGATGCTCGGCTTGAAAGTCGAGGCAGTGCAGGGAAAACAGGTTTCCCTGTAATGGACTGAGACATCTGGGGACTCTGGGAATGGTGGCACGAACCTGGAGTTCCTCTCGCCTTTCCTGTGGAGAGCGCCTCCTCTTGAGATGCGAGGGAAACGCCGGGAATTCTTTCCCGACCACGCAGGGAAAGGATCCCTCCTCTCGAGCTAGTAGGCTGAAACGGGGCTCATCTGGATGCGAGCGGGACTCTCGTGCTTGCTCTCAAGTGGAGACCAGCATGTCGGGGAACTTCTTGAGTTGCAGCAAGGGTGTGAATGACCCTTTGGAAGTTCCAGAGGTTAGGTGTGATTAGTCCTCGACACGCCTCAGCGGAAATGGGCCTCATCTCGCCTGGAGGGGAAAACCTCCTGGATTTTCTCGAGTTGCGGCAGGTGCTCTCGACTTACGACGGGGACCTCAGGGACCCGCTCTGATGGCCTCAGGAAAGGCCAGTCCCCATGCGAGTTGCTCAGGGGACTCTCGGGATTCCACTCCCATAGATGCCGGGGCCTAAGTCCTTTGTGGAGTCGGTGCCGGAACCTGAGGATACCTCTCCAGGCCAGACATGGATCATGGGGTACTTCTGGAGTCTCCCCAGGGGGGTCAGTGCTCGTCTCGAGGGGAGGCATGCACGTGCGCTTTCCTCCCGAGCTGTAGCAGCAGTGTCACGCTTCCCTTCGCGTGGATCAAGGCATCTGCGGCTTTCCCTCGAGGCTTTCCCACGAGTCTTTTCCACGAGGCTTTCTCACGAGACTTTCCAAAGGGCTGTCCCACGTGCCACCGTGTTGTGTGTCGATCCTAGGCTAGAAAGTCGAGGCAGTGCAGGAGAAACAGGTTTCCATGGAATGGACTGAGACATCTGGGGGCCTCTGGGAATGGGTGCACGAATCTGAAGTTCCTCTCGCCTTTCCTGTGGAGAGCGCCTCCTCTTGAGATGAGACGGGAACTCCGGGAATACTTGACCGACCACTTAGTGAAAGGATCCCTCCTCTCGAGCTAGGAGGGGGAAACGGGGCTCCTCTGGATGTGGGCGGGACTCTCGGGCTTCCTCTCGAGTGGAGACGGGTATGTGCGGGAGCTTCTTGAGTTGCAACAAGGGCGTGAAAGACCCTTTGTAAGTTCCATAGGTTAGGTGTGATTAGCCTCGAGACGCCTCAGCGGTAATGGGCCTCATCTCGCCTGGAGGGTAGAACCTCCTGGATTTTCTCGAGTTGTGGCAGGTGCCCTCGACTTACGACGGGGACCTCAGGGACCCGCTCTGGTGCCCTCAGGAAAGGCCAGGCCCCATGCGAGTTGCTCGAGGGCCTCTCGGGATTCCTCTCCCGTCTATGCCGGGGCCTAAGACCTTGTGTGGAGTCGGTGCCAGAACCTGAGGATTCCTCTCCGGTGCTGACATGGATCTTGGGGTATTTCTGAGGTCTCCCCTGAGGAGTCAGTCCTCGTCTCGAGGGGAGGCATGCATGTGGGCTTTCCTCCCGAGCTGTAGCAGCAATGTCACGCTTTCCTTCACGTGGATCAAGGGATCTGTGGCTTTCCCTCTAAGCTTTCACACGAGGCTTTCCCAAGAAGCTTTCCCACAGGGCTGTCCCACGTGCCACCGTGGTGTGAGTCGATCCTCGGCTTGAAAGTCGAGGCAGTGCAGGGAAACAGGTTTCCCTGGAATGGACTGAGACATCTGGGGGACTCTGCGAATGGTGGCACGACACTGGAGTTCCTCTCGCCTTTCCTGTGGAGAGCGCCCCTCTTGATATGTGACGGGAACGCCGGGAATTCTTTTCCGAACACGCAGGGAAAGGATCCCTCCTGTCGAGCTATGAGGCGGAAACGGGACTCCTCTGGATGTGGGCGGGACTCTCGTGCTTCCTCTCGAGTGGAGACGGGTATGTCAGGGAACTTCTTGAGTTGCAGCAAGGGTGTGAAGGGCCCTTTGGAAGGTCCAGAGTTTAGGTGTGATTAGCCTCGAGTCGCCTCTGTGGAAATGGGGCTCATCTCGTCTGGAGGGAAGAACCACCTGGATTTTCTCGAGTTGTGGCAGGTTCTCTCGACTTATGACGGGGACCTCAGGGACTCGCTCTTGTGGTCTCAGGAAGGCCAGTCCCCATGCGTGTTGCTCGGGGGCCTCTCGGGATTCCTCTCCCGTCGATGCCCGGGCCTAACACCTTGTGTGGAGTCAGTGCCGGAACCTGAGGATTCCTCTCCAGTGCTGACATGGATCTTGGGGTACTAATGGAGTCTCCCTAGTGGAGGCAGTCCTCGTCTTGAGTGGGGGCATGCACGTGCGATTTCCTCCCGAGCTGAAGCAGCAGTGTCACGCTTCCCTTCACGTGGATCAAGGGATCTGTGTCTTTCCCTCGAGGCTTTCCCACGAGGCTTTCCCACGAGGCCTTCCCACAGGGCTGTGCCACGTGCCACCGTGGTGTGAGTCGATCCTCGGCTTGAATGTCGAGGCAGTGCAGGGAAAACAGGTTTCCCTGGAATGGAATGTGACATCCGGGGGACTCTGGGAATGGTGGCACGACCCTGCAGTTCCTCTCCCCTTTCCTTTGGAGAGCGCCTCCTCTTGTGATGCGATGGGAATGCCGGGAATTCTTTCCCGACCACGTAGGGAAAGGATCCCTCATCTCGAGCTACGAGCCGGAAACGGAGCTCCTCTGGATGTGGCCGGGACCCTCGTGCTTCCTCTTGAGTGGAGACGGGTATGTCGGGGAACTTCTTGAGTTGCAGCATGACTGTGAAAGACTCTTTAGAAGTTCCAGAGTTCACGTGTGATTAGCCTCGAGACACATCAGTGGAAACGGGCCTCATCTCACCTGCAGGGGAGAACCTCCTGGATTTTACCGAGTTGCGGCAGGTGCTCTCGACTTACGACGGGGACCTCATGGACCCACTCTGGTTACCTCAGGAAAGGCCAGTCCCCATGTGAGTTGCTAGAGGTCCTGTCGCTATTCCTCTCCCGTCGATGCCAGGGCCTAAGACCTTGTGTGGAGTCGGGGCCGGAACCTGAGGATTCCTCTCCAGGGCTGACATGCATCTTGGGGTATTTCTGGAGTCTCCCCAGGGGAGTCAGTTCTCGTCTCGAGTAGGGGCATGCACGTGCGCTTTCCTCCCGTGCTGTAGCAGCAGTGTCACGCTTCCCGTCGCGTGGATTAAGGGATCTGTGGCTTTCCCTCGAGGCTTTCCCACGAGGCTTTCCCAAGAGGCTTTCCAAAGGGCTGTCCCATATGCCACCGTTGTGTGAGTCGATCCTCGGCTTGAAGAGCCAAGTTAATGCAGGGAAAGCAGGTTTCCTGAAATGGACTGAGACATGTGGGGGACTCTGGGAATGGTGGCACCACCTGGAGTTCCTCTCTCTTCCTTTCCTGTGGAGAGCGCTCCTCTTGAGACGCGATGGGAACGCCGGGAATTCTTTCCGACAACGCAGGAAAGGATCCCTCCTCTCGAGCTAAGGAGCGGAAACGGGGGCTCCTCTGGATGTGGGCGGCCTCTCGTGCTTCTCTCGAGTGGAGACAGGTATGTCAGGGAACTTCTTGAGTTGCAGCAAGGATGAAGGACCCTTTGGAAGTTTCAGAGGTTAGGTGTGATTAGCCTCGAGACCTCAGCGGAAATGGGCCTCATCTCTCCTGGAGGGGAGAACTTCTGGATTTTCTCGAGTTGTTGGCAGGTGCTCTCGAATTAACGACGGGGACCTCAGGGACCCGCTCTTGTGGCTCAGGAAAGGCCATCCCATGCGTGTTGCTCGGGGGGCCTCTCGGTTCCTCTCCCGTCGATAAGCCCAGGGCGCTAAAACACCTTGTGTGGAGTCAGTGCCGGAACCTGAGGATTCCTCTC
>NW_017214978.1:0-14269 GCF_001704415.2 Capra hircus
AAGCGCAGCAGTGGCGTTTCCGAGCCACACAGCTGCTCCTTCCTGGGGAGGGAGCCTTAAAGCAAGGCAAGTCTGCGCAAGGCTCGCCTATGGCAGAGCATCTTGGTGCCGGAACTCTGCCAGATCGGGCCTCTGAACAGAGCTAGAGATCTGCCCGTACTGGAGTCGCACTTAGCTTCGTGTAAGCAGGGATTTCAGCTTGACGGGGACTTGCTGCCTCCTTTCCCCGAGGAGGCTCGCTTCCCTGCTGGCTGTGCACTCGCCTATCAGGCGGAGGGCTCCTCCAGCAGGTCTTGCCTCAGGGGCTGCTTCCCCTGAGTTGGGGCTGTGGGCGGGAACCAGACACGCAGGATAAGGCCCCCCACCTGCACATGTCTCTGCTGGGGAGGAGAGTGCTAGGGAACCTACGTCTCTCACACACTTTCTAGGCACCAGGAGTCAGCCTCTGGGAGTGTGGGGATGCAAAACCCAGCCAGGGGCCTTGGAACCTGGTGCTCTCCGTGCGGAGCTTTGTCTGGGCGGCCAAGGAACCGCTGAAGGAGCCCTGCTGTTGCCCTTCGCTTCCCTCTGACAGAGCTTTCACTGCTGGAGCCTTGGCAGTGTGCAACCCACCAGCCCTAAGCCTCCTCAAGGACGCTTGGGACCTAAGTGCAAAGGCAAGGCAGGGTAGAGCTGAGCCAGGAAGGCGCCAGTGGCGTTTCCGAGCTCACACAGCCTGCTCTTCCTGGGAGGGAGCCTTAAAGCAAGGCAAGTCTGCGCAAGCTCGCCTATGGCAGAGCATCTTGGTGCCAGGAACTCTGCCAGATCGGGCCTCTGACAGAGCTAGAGATCTGCCGTACTGGAGTCGCACTTAGCTTCGTGTAAGCAGGGATTTCAGCTTGACGGGGCTTGCTGCCTCCTCTTCCCCCGAGGAGGCTCGCTTCCCTGCTGGCTGTGCACTCGCCTATCAGGCGGGGGCGCAGGGCTCCTCCAGCAGGTCTTGCCTCAGGGGCTGCTTCCCCTGAGTTGGGGCTGTGGGCAGGAACCCAGACACGCAGGATCAGGCCCCAAACACCTGCACATGTCTCTGCTGGGGGAGGAGAGTGCTAGGGAACCTACGTCTGTCATACACTTTCTGGGCACCCAAGGAATCAGCTCCGTGTGTGCGGGGCTGAAAACCCCCAGCCAGGGGACCTGGGAGCCTGGTGCTCTCCGTGTGGCGCTGAATCTGGGCGGCCAAGCAACCGCTGGAGGAGCCCTGCAGTTGCCCTTCCCTTCCCTCTGACAGAATTCTCACTGCTGGAGGCCCTTGGCAGTGTGCAACCCACCAGCCCCTAAGCTCTCCTTAAGGAGGACTGGGACCTAAGTGCAAAGGCAAGGCAGGATTGGAGCTGAGGCAAGAAAGGCGCCAGTGGCGACTTCCCAGGCTCCTGCTGCCTGGCTCCTTCCTGGAGAGGCAGCCTAAAAGCAAGGCAAGTCTGGGCAAGGCTAGCCCCGGCAGAGCAGCCTCGCGCCAGGAACTCTGCAGATCGGGGCTCTGAGCAGAGCTAGAGCTCTGCCCGTACTGGAGGCGCACTTAGCTCCGTGCAAGCAGGGCTTTCAACTTGACGGGGCTGGGCTGCCTCCTCTTCCCCCGAGGAGGCTCGCTTCCCTGCTGGCTGTGCACTCGCCTATCAGGCGGGGGGCGCAGGGCTCCTCCAGCAGGTCTTGCCTCAGGGGCTGCTTCCCCTGAGTTGGGGCTGTGGGCAGGAACCCAGACACGCAGGATCAGGCCCCAAACACCTGCACATGTCTCTGCTGGGGAGGAGAGTGCTAGGGAACCTACGTCTGTCATACACTTTCTGGGCACCCAAGGAATCAGCCTCCGTGTGTGCGGGGCTGAAAACCCCAGCCAGGGGCCCTGGGAGCCTGGTGCTCTCGGTGCGGCGCTGATTCTAGGCGGCCTAGAAACCGCTGGAGGAGCCCTGCAGTTGCCCTTCCCTTCCCTCTGACAGAGCTCTCACTGCTGAAGCCCTTGGCAGTGTGCAAACCCACCACCCCCTAAGCCCTCCCCAACGACGCCTGGCACCTATGTGCAAAGGCAAGGCAGGATTGGAGCTGAGGCAAGGAAGGCACCAGTGGCGTCTCCCAGGCTCGCTCAGACAGCTCCTTCCTGGGGAGGGAGCCTAAAAGCAAGGCAAGTCTGGGCAAGGCGAGCCCCCGGCCGAGCAGCCTCGCGCCAGAAACTCTGCCAGATCGGGGCTCTGAGCAGAGCTAGAGCTCTGCCGTACTGGAGGCCCACTTAGCTCCGTGCAAGCAGGGCTTTCCTCTTGACTGGGCTCGGCTGCCTCCTCTTCTCCCGAGGAGGCTCGCTACACTGCTGGCTGTGCTCTCGCCTATCAGGCGGGCGCGCAGGGCTCCTCCAGCAGGTCTTGCCTCAGGGGCTGCTTCCCCTGAGTTGAGGCTGTGGGCGGGAACCCAGACACGCAGGATAAGGCCCCAACCACCTGCACATGTCTCTGCTGGGGAGGAGAGTGCTAGGGAACCTACGTCTCTCACACACTTTCTAGGCACCCACGGAGTCAGCCTCTGGGAGTGTGGGGATGCAAAACCCAGCCAGGGGCCCTTGGAACCTGGTGCTCTCCGTGCGGAGCTTTGTCTGGGCGGCCAAGGAACCGCTGAAGGAGCCCTGCTGTTGCCCTTCGCTTCCCTCTGACAGAGCTTTCACTGCTGGAGCCCTTGGCAGTGTGCAACCCACCAGCCCCTAAGCCCTCCTCAAGGACGCTTGGGACCTAAGTGCAAAGGCAAGGCAGGGGTAGAGCTGAAGCCAGGAAGGCGCCAGTGGCGTTTCCGAGCCTCACACAGCCTGCTCCTTCCTGGGGAGGGAGCCTTAAAGCAAGGCAAGTCTGCGCAAGGCTCGCCTATGGCAGAGCATCTTGGTGCCAGGAACTCTGCCAGATCGGGCCTCTGAACAGAGCTAGAGATCTGCCGTACTGGAGTCGCACTTAGCTTCGTGTAAGCAGGGATTTCAGCTTGACGGGGACTTGCTGCCTCCTCTTCCCCCGAGGAGGCTCGCTTCCCTGCTGGCTGTGCACTCGCCTATCAGGCGGGGGCGCAGGGCTCCTCCAGCAGGTCTTGCCTCAGGGGCTGCTTCCCCTGAGTTGGGGCTGTGGGCAGGAACCCAGACACGCAGGATCAGGCCCCAAACACCTGCACATGTCTCTGCTGGGGAGGAGAGTGCTAGGGAACCTACGTCTGTCATACACTTTCTGGGCACCCAAGGAATCAGCCTCCGTGTGTGCGGGGCTGAAAACCCCAGCCAGGGGACCTGGGAGCCTGGTGCTCTCCGTGTGGCGCTGAATCTGGGCGGCCAAGCAACCGCTGGAGGAGCCCTGCAGTTGCCCTTCCCTTCCCTCTGACAGAATTCTCACTGCTGGAGCCCTTGGCAGTGTGCAACCCACCAGCCCCTAAGCTCTCCTTAAGGAGGACTGGGACCTAAGTGCAAAGGCAAGGCAGGATTGGAGCTGAGGCAAGAAAGGCGCCAGTGGCGACTCCCAGGCTCCTGCTGCCTGCTCCTTCCTGGAGAGGCAGCCTAAAAGCAAGGCAAGTCTGGGCAAGGCTAGCCCCGGCAGAGCAGCCTCGCGCCAGGAACTCTGCCAGATCGGGGCTCTGAGCAGAGCTAGAGCTCTGCCGTACTGGAGGCGCACTTAGCTCCGTGCAAGCAGGGCTTTCAACTTGACGGGGCTGGGCTGCCTCCTCTTCCCCCGAGGAGGCTCGCTTCCCTGCTGGCTGTGCACTCGCCTATCAGGCGGGGGCGCAGGGCTCCTCCAGCAGGTCTTGCCTCAGGGCTGCTTCCCCTGAGTTGGGGCTGTGGGCAGGAACCCAGACACGCAGGATCAGGCCCCAAACACCTGCACATGTCTCTGCTGGGGAGGAGAGTGCTAGGGAACCTACGTCTGTCATACACTTTCTGGGCACCCAAGGAATCAGCCTCCGTGTGTGCGGGCTGAAAACCCCAGCCAGGGGCCCTGGGAGCCTGGTGCTCTCGGTGCGGCGCTGATTCTAGGCGGCCTAGAAACCGCTGGAGGAGCCCTGCAGTTGCCCTTCCCTTCCCTCTGACAGAGCTCTCACTGCTGAAGCCCTTGGCAGTGTGCAACCCACCACCCCCTAAGCCCTCCCCAACGACGCCTGGCACCTATGTGCAAAGGCAAGGCAGGATTGGAGCTGAGGCAAGGAAGGCACCAGTGGCGTCTCCCAGGCTCGCTCAGACAGCTCCTTCCTGGGGAGGGAGCCTAAAAGCAAGGCAAGTCTGGGCAAGGCGAGCCCCCGGCCGAGCAGCCTCGCGCCAGAAACTCTGCCAGATCGGGGCTCTGAGCAGAGCTAGAGCTCTGCCGTACTGGAGGCCCACTTAGCTCCGTGCAAGCAGGGCTTTCCTCTTGACTGGGCTCGGCTGCCTCCTCTTCTCCCGAGGAGGCTCGCTACACTGCTGGCTGTGCTCTCGCCTATCAGGCGGGCGCGCAGGGCTCCTCCAGCAGGTCTTGCCTCAGGGGCTGCTTCCCCTGAGTTGAGGCTGTGGGCGGGAACCCAGACACGCAGGATAAGGCCCCAACCACCTGCACATGTCTCTGCTGGGGAGGAGAGTGCTAGGGAACCTACGTCTCTCACACACTTTCTAGGCACCCACGGAGTCAGCCTCTGGGAGTGTGGGGATGCAAAACCCAGCCAGGGGCCCTTGGAACCTGGTGCTCTCCGTGCGGAGCTTTGTCTGGGCGGCCAAGGAACCGCTGAAGGAGCCCTGCTGTTGCCCTTCGCTTCCCTCTGACAGAGCTTTCACTGCTGGAGCCCTTGGCAGTGTGCAACCCACCAGCCCCTAAGCCCTCCTCAAGGACGCTTGGGACCTAAGTGCAAAGGCAAGGCAGGGGTAGAGCTGAAGCCAGGAAGGCGCCAGTGGCGTTTCCGAGCCTCACACAGCCTGCTCCTTCCTGGGGAGGGAGCCTTAAAGCAAGGCAAGTCTGCGCAAGGCTCGCCTATGGCAGAGCATCTTGGTGCCAGGAACTCTGCCAGATCGGGCCTCTGAACAGAGCTAGAGATCTGCCGTACTGGAGTCGCACTTAGCTTCGTGTAAGCAGGGATTTCAGCTTGACGGGGACTTGCTGCCTCCTCTTCCCCCGAGGAGGCTCGCTTCCCTGCTGGCTGTGCACTCGCCTATCAGGCGGGGGCGCAGGGCTCCTCCAGCAGGTCTTGCCTCAGGGGCTGCTTCCCCTGAGTTGGGGCTGTGGGCAGGAACCCAGACACGCAGGATCAGGCCCCAAACACCTGCACATGTCTCTGCTGGGGAGGAGAGTGCTAGGGAACCTACGTCTGTCATACACTTTCTGGGCACCCAAGGAATCAGCCTCCGTGTGTGCGGGGCTGAAAACCCCAGCCAGGGGACCTGGGAGCCTGGTGCTCTCCGTGTGGCGCTGAATCTGGGCGGCCAAGCAACCGCTGGAGGAGCCCTGCAGTTGCCCTTCCCTTCCCTCTGACAGAATTCTCACTGCTGGAGCCCTTGGCAGTGTGCAACCCACCAGCCCCTAAGCTCTCCTTAAGGAGGACTGGGACCTAAGTGCAAAGGCAAGGCAGGATTGGAGCTGAGGCAAGAAAGGCGCCAGTGGCGACTCCCAGGCTCCTGCTGCCTGCTCCTTCCTGGAGAGGCAGCCTAAAAGCAAGGCAAGTCTGGGCAAGGCTAGCCCCCGGCAGAGCAGCCTCGCGCCAGGAACTCTGCCAGATCGGGGCTCTGAGCAGAGCTAGAGCTCTGCCGTACTGGAGGCGCACTTAGCTCCGTGCAAGCAGGGCTTTCAACTTGACGGGGCTGGGCTGCCTCCTCTTCCCCCGAGGAGGCTCGCTTCCCTGCTGGCTGTGCACTCGCCTATCAGGCGGGGGCGCAGGGCTCCTCCAGCAGGTCTTGCCTCAGGGGCTGCTTCCCCTGAGTTGGGGCTGTGGGCAGGAACCCAGACACGCAGGATCAGGCCCCAACCACCTGCACATGTCTCTGCTGGGGAGGAGAGTGCTAGGGAACCTACGTCTGTCATACACTTTCTGGGCACCCAAGGAATCAGCCTCCGTGTGTGCGGGGCTGAAAACCCCAGCCAGGGGCCCTGGGAGCCTGGTGCTCTCGGTGCGGCGCTGATTCTAGGCGGCCTAGAAACCGCTGGAGGAGCCCTGCAGTTGCCCTTCCCTTCCCTCTGACAGAGCTCTCACTGCTGAAGCCCTTGGCAGTGTGCAACCCACCACCCCCTAAGCCCTCCCCAACGACGCCTGGCACCTATGTGCAAAGGCAAGGCAGGATTGGAGCTGAGGCAAGGAAGGCACCAGTGGCGTCTCCCAGGCTCGCTCAGACAGCTCCTTCCTGGGGAGGGAGCCTAAAAGCAAGGCAAGTCTGGGCAAGGCGAGCCCCCGGCCGAGCAGCCTCGCGCCAGAAACTCTGCCAGATCGGGGCTCTGAGCAGAGCTAGAGCTCTGCCGTACTGGAGGCCCACTTAGCTCCGTGCAAGCAGGGCTTTCCTCTTGACTGGGCTCGGCTGCCTCCTCTTCTCCCGAGGAGGCTCGCTACACTGCTGGCTGTGCTCTCGCCTATCAGGCGGGCGCGCAGGGCTCCTCCAGCAGGTCTTGCCTCAGGGGCTGCTTCCCCTGAGTTGAGGCTGTGGGCGGGAACCCAGACACGCAGGATAAGGCCCCAACCACCTGCACATGTCTCTGCTGGGGAGGAGAGTGCTAGGGAACCTACGTCTCTCACACACTTTCTAGGCACCCACGGAGTCAGCCTCTGGGAGTGTGGGGATGCAAAACCCAGCCAGGGGCCCTTGGAACCTGGTGCTCTCCGTGCGGAGCTTTGTCTGGGCGGCCAAGGAACCGCTGAAGGAGCCCTGCTGTTGCCCTTCGCTTCCCTCTGACAGAGCTTTCACTGCTGGAGCCCTTGGCAGTGTGCAACCCACCAGCCCCTAAGCCCTCCTCAAGGACGCTTGGGACCTAAGTGCAAAGGCAAGGCAGGGGTAGAGCTGAAGCCAGGAAGGCGCCAGTGGCGTTTCCGAGCCTCACACAGCCTGCTCCTTCCTGGGGAGGGAGCCTTAAAGCAAGGCAAGTCTGCGCAAGGCTCGCCTATGGCAGAGCATCTTGGTGCCAGGAACTCTGCCAGATCGGGCCTCTGAACAGAGCTAGAGATCTGCCGTACTGGAGTCGCACTTAGCTTCGTGTAAGCAGGGATTTCAGCTTGACGGGGACTTGCTGCCTCCTCTTCCCCCGAGGAGGCTCGCTTCCCTGCTGGCTGTGCACTCGCCTATCAGGCGGGGGCGCAGGGCTCCTCCAGCAGGTCTTGCCTCAGGGGCTGCTTCCCCTGAGTTGGGGCTGTGGGCAGGAACCCAGACACGCAGGATCAGGCCCCAAACACCTGCACATGTCTCTGCTGGGGAGGAGAGTGCTAGGGAACCTACGTCTGTCATACACTTTCTGGGCACCCAAGGAATCAGCCTCCGTGTGTGCGGGGCTGAAAACCCCAGCCAGGGGACCTGGGAGCCTGGTGCTCTCCGTGTGGCGCTGAATCTGGGCGGCCAAGCAACCGCTGGAGGAGCCCTGCAGTTGCCCTTCCCTTCCCTCTGACAGAATTCTCACTGCTGGAGCCCTTGGCAGTGTGCAACCCACCAGCCCCTAAGCTCTCCTTAAGGAGGACTGGGACCTAAGTGCAAAGGCAAGGCAGGATTGGAGCTGAGGCAAGAAAGGCGCCAGTGGCGACTCCCAGGCTCCTGCTGCCTGCTCCTTCCTGGAGAGGCAGCCTAAAAGCAAGGCAAGTCTGGGCAAGGCTAGCCCCCGGCAGAGCAGCCTCGCGCCAGGAACTCTGCCAGATCGGGGCTCTGAGCAGAGCTAGAGCTCTGCCGTACTGGAGGCGCACTTAGCTCCGTGCAAGCAGGGCTTTCAACTTGACGGGGCTGGGCTGCCTCCTCTTCCCCCGAGGAGGCTCGCTTCCCTGCTGGCTGTGCACTCGCCTATCAGGCGGGGGCGCAGGGCTCCTCCAGCAGGTCTTGCCTCAGGGGCTGCTTCCCCTGAGTTGGGGCTGTGGGCAGGAACCCAGACACGCAGGATCAGGCCCCAAACCACCTGCACATGTCTCTGCTGGGGAGGAGAGTGCTAGGGAACCTACGTCTGTCATACACTTTCTGGGCACCCAAGGAATCAGCCTCCGTGTGTGCGGGGCTGAAAACCCCAGCCAGGGGCCCTGGGAGCCTGGTGCTCTCGGTGCGGCGCTGATTCTAGGCGGCCTAGAAACCGCTGGAGGAGCCCTGCAGTTGCCCTTCCCTTCCCTCTGACAGAGCTCTCACTGCTGAAGCCCTTGGCAGTGTGCAACCCACCACCCCCTAAGCCCTCCCCAACGACGCCTGGCACCTATGTGCAAAGGCAAGGCAGGATTGGAGCTGAGGCAAGGAAGGCACCAGTGGCGTCTCCCAGGCTCGCTCAGACAGCTCCTTCCTGGGGAGGGAGCCTAAAAGCAAGGCAAGTCTGGGCAAGGCGAGCCCCCGGCCGAGCAGCCTCGCGCCAGAAACTCTGCCAGATCGGGGCTCTGAGCAGAGCTAGAGCTCTGCCGTACTGGAGGCCCACTTAGCTCCGTGCAAGCAGGGCTTTCCTCTTGACTGGGCTCGGCTGCCTCCTCTTCTCCCGAGGAGGCTCGCTACACTGCTGGCTGTGCTCTCGCCTATCAGGCGGGCGCGCAGGGCTCCTCCAGCAGGTCTTGCCTCAGGGGCTGCTTCCCCTGAGTTGAGGCTGTGGGCGGGAACCCAGACACGCAGGATAAGGCCCCAACCACCTGCACATGTCTCTGCTGGGGAGGAGAGTGCTAGGGAACCTACGTCTCTCACACACTTTCTAGGCACCCACGGAGTCAGCCTCTGGGAGTGTGGGGATGCAAAACCCAGCCAGGGGCCCTTGGAACCTGGTGCTCTCCGTGCGGAGCTTTGTCTGGGCGGCCAAGGAACCGCTGAAGGAGCCCTGCTGTTGCCCTTCGCTTCCCTCTGACAGAGCTTTCACTGCTGGAGCCCTTGGCAGTGTGCAACCCACCAGCCCCTAAGCCCTCCTCAAGGACGCTTGGGACCTAAGTGCAAAGGCAAGGCAGGGGTAGAGCTGAAGCCAGGAAGGCGCCAGTGGCGTTTCCGAGCCTCACACAGCCTGCTCCTTCCTGGGGAGGGAGCCTTAAAGCAAGGCAAGTCTGCGCAAGGCTCGCCTATGGCAGAGCATCTTGGTGCCAGGAACTCTGCCAGATCGGGCCTCTGAACAGAGCTAGAGATCTGCCGTACTGGAGTCGCACTTAGCTTCGTGTAAGCAGGGATTTCAGCTTGACGGGGACTTGCTGCCTCCTCTTCCCCCGAGGAGGCTCGCTTCCCTGCTGGCTGTGCACTCGCCTATCAGGCGGGGGCGCAGGGCTCCTCCAGCAGGTCTTGCCTCAGGGGCTGCTTCCCCTGAGTTGGGGCTGTGGGCAGGAACCCAGACACGCAGGATCAGGCCCCAAACACCTGCACATGTCTCTGCTGGGGAGGAGAGTGCTAGGGAACCTACGTCTGTCATACACTTTCTGGGCACCCAAGGAATCAGCCTCCGTGTGTGCGGGGCTGAAAACCCCAGCCAGGGGACCTGGGAGCCTGGTGCTCTCCGTGTGGCGCTGAATCTGGGCGGCCAAGCAACCGCTGGAGGAGCCCTGCAGTTGCCCTTCCCTTCCCTCTGACAGAATTCTCACTGCTGGAGCCCTTGGCAGTGTGCAACCCACCAGCCCCTAAGCTCTCCTTAAGGAGGACTGGGACCTAAGTGCAAAGGCAAGGCAGGATTGGAGCTGAGGCAAGAAAGGCGCCAGTGGCGACTCCCAGGCTCCTGCTGGCGGAGGCAGCCAGCAGGGGCGAGCCTCCTGGGGAGAGGAGGCAGCCAGCCCGTCAAGGAAAGCCCTGCTTGCACGGAGCTAAGTGCGCTCCAGTACGGCAGAGCTCTAGCTCTGCTCAGAGCCCGATCTGGCAGAGTTCCTGGCGCGAGGCTGCTCTGCGGGGCTAGCCTTGCCAGACTTGCCTTGCTTTTAGGCTGCCTCTCCAGGAAGGAGCAGGCAGCAGGAGCCTGGGAGTCGCCACTGGCGCCTTCTTGCCTCAGCTCCAATCCTGCCTTGCCTTTGCACTTAGGTCCCAGTCCTCCTTAAGGAGAGCTTAGGGGCTGGTGGGTTGCACACTGCCAAGGGCTCCAGCAGTGAGAATTCTGTCAGAGGGAAGGGAAGGGCAACTGCAGGGCTCCTCCAGCGGTTGCTTGGCCGCCCAGATTCAGCGCCACACGGAGAGCACCAGGCTCCCAGGGTCCCCTGGCTGGGGTTTTCAGCCCCGCACACACGGAGGCTGATTCCTTGGGTGCCCAGAAAGTGTATGACAGACGTAGGTTCCCTAGCACTCTCCTCCCCAGCAGAGACATGTGCAGGTGTTTGGGGCCTGATCCTGCGTGTCTGGGTTCCTGCCCACAGCCCCAACTCAGGGGAAGCAGCCCCTGAGGCAAGACCTGCTGGAGGAGCCCTGCGCCCCCGCCTGATAGGCGAGTGCACAGCCAGCAGGGAAGCGAGCCTCCTCGGGGGAAGAGGAGGCAGCAAGTCCCCGTCAAGCTGAAATCCCTGCTTACACGAAGCTAAGTGCGACTCCAGTACGGCAGATCTCTAGCTCTGTTCAGAGGCCCGATCTGGCAGAGTTCCTGGCACCAAGATGCTCTGCCATAGGCGAGCCTTGCGCAGACTTGCCTTGCTTTAAGGCTCCCTCCCCAGGAAGGAGCAGGCTGTGTGAGGCTCGGAAACGCCACTGGCGCCTTCCTGGCTTCAGCTCTACCCCTGCCTTGCCTTTGCACTTAGGTCCCAAGCGTCCTTGAGGAGGGCTTAGGGGCTGGTGGGTTGCACACTGCCAAGGGCTCCAGCAGTGAAAGCTCTGTCAGAGGGAAGCGAAGGGCAACAGCAGGGCTCCTTCAGCGGTTCCTTGGCCGCCCAGACAAAGCTCCGCACGGAGAGCACCAGGTTCCAAGGGCCCCTGGCTGGGTTTTGCATCCCCACACTCCCAGAGGCTGACTCCGTGGGTGCCTAGAAAGTGTGTGAGAGACGTAGGTTCCCTAGCACTCTCCTCCCCAGCAGAGACATGTGCAGGTGGTTGGGGCCTTATCCTGCGTGTCTGGGTTCCCGCCCACAGCCTCAACTCAGGGGAAGCAGCCCCTGAGGCAAGACCTGCTGGAGGAGCCCTGCGCGCCCGCCTGATAGGCGAGAGCACAGCCAGCAGTGTAGCGAGCCTCCTCGGGAGAAGAGGAGGCAGCCGAGCCCAGTCAAGAGGAAAGCCCTGCTTGCACGGAGCTAAGTGGGCCTCCAGTACGGCAGAGCTCTAGCTCTGCTCAGAGCCCCGATCTGGCAGAGTTTCTGGCGCGAGGCTGCTCGGCCGGGGGCTCGCCTTGCCCAGACTTGCCTTGCTTTTAGGCTCCCTCCCCAGGAAGGAGCTGTCTGAGCGAGCCTGGGAGACGCCACTGGTGCCTTCCTTGCCTCAGCTCCAATCCTGCCTTGCCTTTGCACATAGGTGCCAGGCGTCGTTGGGGAGGGCTTAGGGGGTGGTGGGTTGCACACTGCCAAGGGCTTCAGCAGTGAGAGCTCTGTCAGAGGGAAGGGAAGGGCAACTGCAGGGCTCCTCCAGCGGTTTCTAGGCCGCCTAGAATCAGCGCCGCACCGAGAGCACCAGGCTCCCAGGGCCCCTGGCTGGGGTTTTCAGCCCCGCACACACGGAGGCTGATTCCTTGGGTGCCCAGAAAGTGTATGACAGACGTAGGTTCCCTAGCACTCTCCTCCCCAGCAGAGACATGTGCAGGTGGTTTGGGGCCTGATCCTGCGTGTCTGGGTTCCTGCCCACAGCCCCAACTCAGGGGAAGCAGCCCCTGAGGCAAGACCTGCTGGAGGAGCCCTGCGCCCCCGCCTGATAGGCGAGTGCACAGCCAGCAGGGAAGCGAGCCTCCTCGGGGGAAGAGGAGGCAGCCCAGCCCCGTCAAGTTGAAAGCCCTGCTTGCACGGAGCTAAGTGCGCCTCCAGTACGGCAGAGCTCTAGCTCTGCTCAGAGCCCCGATCTGGCAGAGTTCCTGGCGCGAGGCTGCTCTGCCGGGGGCTAGCCTTGCCCAGACTTGCCTTGCTTTTAGGCTGCCTCTCCAGGAAGGAGCAGGCAGCAGGAGCCTGGGAGTCGCCACTGGCGCCTTTCTTGCCTCAGCTCCAATCCTGCCTTGCCTTTGCACTTAGGTCCCAGTCCTCCTTAAGGAGAGCTTAGGGGCTGGTGGGTTGCACACTGCCAAGGGCTCCAGCAGTGAGAATTCTGTCAGAGGGAAGGGAAGGGCAACTGCAGGGCTCCTCCAGCGGTTGCTTGGCCGCCCAGATTCAGCGCCACACGGAGAGCACCAGGCTCCCAGGGCCCCTGGCTGGGGTTTTCAGCCCCGCACACACGGAGGCTGATTCCTTGGGTGCCCAGAAAGTGTATGACAGACGTAGGTTCCCTAGCACTCTCCTCCCCAGCAGAGACATGTGCAGGTGTTTGGGGCCTGATCCTGCGTGTCTGGGTTCCTGCCCACAGCCCCAACTCAGGGGAAGCAGCCCCTGAGGCAAGACCTGCTGGAGGAGCCCTGCGCCCCCGCCTGATAGGCGAGTGCACAGCCAGCAGGGAAGCGAGCCTCCTCGGGGGAAGAGGAGGCAGCAAGTCCCCGTCAAGCTGAAATCCCTGCTTACACGAAGCTAAGTGCGACTCCAGTACGGCAGATCTCTAGCTCTGTTCAGAGGCCCGATCTGGCAGAGTTCCTGGCACCAAGATGCTCTGCCATAGGCGAGCCTTGCGCAGACTTGCCTTGCTTTAAGGCTCCCTCCCCAGGAAGGAGCAGGCTGTGTGAGGCTCGGAAACGCCACTGGCGCCTTCCTGGCTTCAGCTCTACCCCTGCCTTGCCTTTGCACTTAGGTCCCAAGCGTCCTTGAGGAGGGCTTAGGGGCTGGTGGGTTGCACACTGCCAAGGGCTCCAGCAGTGAAAGCTCTGTCAGAGGGAAGCGAAGGGCAACAGCAGGGCTCCTTCAGCGGTTCCTTGGCCGCCCAGACAAAGCTCCGCACGGAGAGCACCAGGTTCCAAGGGCCCCTGGCTGGGTTTTGCATCCCCACACTCCCAGAGGCTGACTCCGTGGGTGCCTAGAAAGTGTGTGAGAGACGTAGGTTCCCTAGCACTCTCCTCCCCAGCAGAGACATGTGCAGGTGGTTGGGGCCTTATCCTGCGTGTCTGGGTTCCCGCCCACAGCCTCAACTCAGGGGAAGCAGCCCCTGAGGCAAGACCTGCTGGAGGAGCCCTGCGCGCCCGCCTGATAGGCGAGAGCACAGCCAGCAGTGTAGCGAGCCTCCTCGGGAGAAGAGGAGGCAGCCGAGCCCAGTCAAGAGGAAAGCCCTGCTTGCACGGAGCTAAGTGGGCCTCCAGTACGGCAGAGCTCTAGCTCTGCTCAGAGCCCCGATCTGGCAGAGTTTCTGGCGCGAGGCTGCTCGCCGGGGCTCGCCTTGCCCAGACTTGCCTTGCTTTTAGGCTCCCTCCCCAGGAAGGAGCTGTCTGAGCGAGCCTGGGAGACGCCACTGGTGCCTTCCTTGCCTCAGCTCCAATCCTGCCTTGCCTTTGCACATAGGTGCCAGGCGTCGTTGGGGAGGGCTTAGGGGGTGGTGGGTTGCACACTGCCAAGGGCTTCAGCAGTGAGAGCTCTGTCAGAGGGAAGGGAAGGGCAACTGCAGGGCTCCTCCAGCGGTTTCTAGGCCGCCTAGAATCAGCGCCGCACCGAGAGCACCAGGCTCCCAGGGCCCCTGGCTGGGGTTTTCAGCCCCGCACACACGGAGGCTGATTCCTTGGGTGCCCAGAAAGTGTATGACAGACGTAGGTTCCCTAGCACTCTCCTCCCCAGCAGAGACATGTGCAGGTGGTTGGGGCCTGATCCTGCGTGTCTGGATTCCTGCCCATCCAGCCCCAACTCAGGGGAAGCAGCCCCCTGAGCAAGACCTGCTGGAGGAGCCTGCGCCCCCTGATAGTGCGATGTGCCCACAGCCCAGCTAGGGGAAGCGAGCCTCTCGGGGGAAGAGAGGCCAGCCCCAGCCCCGTTCAAGTGAAAGCCTCTGCTTGCACGGAGCTAAGTGCGCCTCCAGTACGCAGAGCTCTTAGCTCTGCCTCAGAGCCCCGATCTGCAGAGTGTCCTGGGCGCGAGGCTTGCTCTGCGGGGCTAGCCTTGCCAGACTTGCCTTGCTTTTTAG
>NW_017214979.1:0-14269 GCF_001704415.2 Capra hircus
ATTTTTGGATCGCAGCCATTCTGGACTGGTGTGAAGTGGTACCTCATTGTGGTTTTTGATTTTGCATTTCTCTAATAATGAGTGATGTTGAGCATCTTTCATGTGTTTGTTAGCCATCCGTATGTCTTCTTTGAGAAATATCTTTAAGTCTTTTTCTCACTTTTTATTGGTTGTTTTTCTGACATTGAGTTGTATGAGCTGCTTGTATATTTGGAAATTAATCCTTTGTCAGTGTTTCATTTGCTATTATTTTCTCCCATTCTAAGGGTTGTTTTTCACCTTGCTTATAGTTTCCTTTGCTGTGCAAAAGCTTTTAAGTTTAATCAGGTTTAATCACTTGTTTACTTTTTTTCCATTACTCTAGGAGATGGTCATGGAGATCTTGCTTGATTTATGGCATTGAATATTCTGCCTATGTTTTCATCTAATAGTTTTAAAGTTTCTGGCCTTACGTTTAGGTCTTTAATCAACTTTGAGTTTATCTTTGTGTATAGTGTTGGAAGTGTTCTAATTTCATTCTTTTACATGTAGCTGTCCAGTATTCCCAGCACCAATTTATTGAAGAGGCTCTTTACCCCATTATATATTCTTGCCTCCTTTGTCAAAAATAAGGTGGCCCATAGGTTACATGAGTTTTATATCTGGGCTTTCTATCTTGTTCCCATTGATCTATATTTCTGTCTTTGTGGCCAGTACCATACTGTCTTGATGACTATAGATTTGTAGTATAATCTGAAGTCAGGAAGGTTGATTCCTCCAGCTCCATTCTTTCTCAAGACTGCTTTGGCTATTCAGGGTCTTTTGTGTTTCCATATGAATTGTGAAATTTTTTGTTCTAGGTTCTGTGAAAAATGGCATTGGTTAATTGGATAGGGGTCACATTGAATCTGTAGATTGCATTTGATAGTATAGTCATTTTCACAATATTAAGGTCTTCCTACTCAGGAACATGGAATTATATCTCTCCATCTATTTATGTCATCTTTGATTTCTTTCATTGGTGTCTTATAATTTTCTGTGTACAGTTCTTTTGTCTCCTTAGGTTAGTTTATTCCTAGATATTTAATTCTTTTTGTCACAGTGGGTGAATAGGATTGATTCCTTAATTTCTCTTTCTGATTTTTCGTTGTTAGTATATAGAAATGCAAGTGATTTCTGTGTATTGATTTTGTATCCTGCAACTTTGCTAAATTCACTAATTAGCTCTAGTAATTTTCTGATACTATCTAGGGCTTTCTATGTCATCCACAAACAGTGAGAGCTTTACTTATTTTCTGATCTGGATTCCTTTTATTTCTTTTTCTTCTCTGATTACTGTAGCTAGGATTTTCAGACTATGTTGAATAATAGTGGGCAAAAGTGAACACCCTTGTCTTGTTCCTGATCTTAAGGGAATGCTTTCAGTTTTAACAACTGAGAATAATGTTTGCTGTAGGCCTATCATATATGGCCTTTACTATGTTGAGGTAGGTTCCATCTATGCCCATTTTTTGAAGTTTTAATCATAAATGGATGCTGAATTTTTGTCAAAGGCTTTTTCTGCCTCTATTGAGATTATCATATGGTTTTTATCTTTCAATTTGTTAACATAGTATATTATATTGATTGATTTGCATATAATGAAGAATCCTTGCAATCCCTGGAATAAACCCAACTTGATCATGGTGTATGAGCTTTTTCAGTGTTGCTAAATTCCGTTTGCTAAAATTTTGTTGAGGATTTTTGCATCTATGTTCACCAGTGACATTGGCCTATAGTTTTCTTTTTTGTGTTGTCTTTGTCTGGTTTTTGGTATCAGGGAGGTGGTGGTCTTGTAGAATGAGTTTGAAGTGTTCCTTCCTCTTCAATTTTTTGAAAGAGTTTATAAGGATAGGCATTAGCTTTTCTCTAAATGTTTGATAGAATTCTCCTGTGAAGTCATCTGGTCCTGGGCTTTTGTTTCTTGGGAGATTTTTGATCACAGCTTCAATTTCCGTGCTTGTGATTGGGTTGTTCATAATTTCTATTTCTTCCTGCTTGGAAGATCAAACTTTGCTAAGGATCTGTCCATTTCTTCCAGGTTATCCATTTTATTGCCATATAGTTGTTCATAATAGTCTCTTATAATCCTTTGTGTTTCTGCATTGTCTGTTGTAACCTCTCCTTTTTCATTTCTAATTTTGCTGATTTGATTCTTCTTTCTTTTTATCTTGATGAGTATGGCTAAATGCTTATCAAATTTGTTTATCTCTTAAACAAACAGCTTTTAGTTTTATTAATCTTTGCTCTTGTTTCTTTCATTTATTTTATTTTATTTTATTTTAATTTTTAAATTTTTTTTTATTTTTTAAATTTTAAAATCTTTAATTCTTACATGCATTCCCAAACATGAACCCCCCTCCCACCTCCCTCCCCACAACATCTCTCTGGGTCATCCCCATGCACCAGCCCCAAGCAAGCTGCACCCTACGTCAGACATGGACTGGCGATTCAATTCTTACATGACAGTATACATGTTAGAATTCCCATTCTCCCAAATCATCCCACCCTCTCCCTCTCCCTCTGAGTCCAAAAGTCCGTTATACACATCTGTGTCTTTTTTCCTGTCTTGCATACAGGGTCGTCATTGCCATCTTCCTAAATTCCATATATATGTGCTAGTATACTGTATTGGTGTTTTTCTTTCTGGCTTACTTCACTCTGTATAATTGGCTCCAGTTTCATCCATCTCATCAGAACTGATTCAAATGAATTCTTTTTAACGGCTGAGTAATACTCCATTGTGTCTATGTACCACAGCTTTCTTATCCATTCATCTGCTGATGGACATCTAGGTTGTTTCCATGTCCTGACTATTATAAACAGTGCTGCGATGAACATTGGGGTACATGTGTCTCTTTCAATTCTGGTTTCCTCAGTGTGTATGCCCAGCAGTGGGATTGCTGGGTCATAAGGTAGTTTTATTTGCAATTTTTTAAGGAATCTCCACACTGTTCTCCATAGTGGCTGTACTAGTTTGCATTCCCACCAACAGTGTAGGAGGGTTCCCTTTTCTCCACACCCTCTCCAGCATTTATTGCTTACAGATTTTTGGATCGCAGCCATTCTGACTGGTGTGAAGTGGTACCTTATTGTGGTTTTGATTTGCATTTCTCTAATAATGAGTGATGTTGAGCATCTTTTCATGTGTTTGTTAGCTATCTGTATGTCTCCTTTGGAGAAATGTCTATTTAGTTCTTTGACCCATTTTTTGATTGGGTCATTTATTTTTCTGGAATTGAGCTGCAGAAGTTGCTTGTATATTTTTGAGATTAGTTGTTTGTCAGTTGCTTCATTTGCAATTATTTTCTCCCATTCAGAAGGCTGTCTTTTCACCTTGCTTATATTTTCCTTTGTTGTGCAGAAGCTTTTAATTTTAATTAGATCCCATTTGTTTATTTTTGCTTTTATTTCCAGAATTCTGGGAGGTGGATCATAGAGGATCCTGCTGTGATTTATGTCTGAGAGTGTTTTGCCTATGTTCTCCTCTAGGAGTTTTATAGTTTCTGATCTTACATTTAGATCTTTAATCCATTTTGAGTTTATTTTTGTGTGTGGTGTTAGAAAGTGATCTAGTTTCATTCTTTTACAAGTGGTTGACCAGTTTTCCCAGCACCACTTGTTAAAGAGATTGTCTTTACTCCATTGTATATTCTTGCCTCCTTTGTCAAAGATAAGGTGTCCATATGTGTGTGGATTTATCTCTGGGCTTTCTATTTTGTTCCATTGATCTATATGTCTGTCTTTGTGCCAGTACCATACTGTCTTGATGACTGTGGCTTTGTAGTAGAGCCTGAAGTCAGGCAAGTTGATTCCTCCAGTTCCATTCTTCTTTCTCAAGATTGCTTTGGCTATTCGAGGTTTTTTGTATTTCCATACAAATCTTGAAATTATTTGTTCTAGTTCTGTGAAAAATGTGGCTGGTAGCTTGACAGGGATTGCCTTGAATTTGTAAATTGCTTTGGGTATTATACTCATTTTCACTATATTGATTCTTCCAATCCATGAACATGGTATATTTCTCCATCTATTAGTGTCCTCTTTGATTTCTTTCATCAGTGTTTTATAGTTTTCTATATATAGGTCTTTAGTTTCTTTAGGTAGATATATTCCTAAGTATTTTATTCTTTTTGTTGCAATGGTGAATGGAATTGTTTCCTTAATTTCTTTTTCTACTTTCTCATTATTCGTGTATAGGAATGCAAGGGATTTCTGTGTGTTGATTTTATATCCTGCAACTTTACTGTATTCATTGATTAGCTCTAGTAATTTTCTGGTGGAGTCTTTAGGGTTTTCCATGTAGAGGATCATGTCATCTGCAAACAGTGAGAGTTTTACTTCTTCTTTTCCAGTTTGGATTCCTTTTATTTCTCTTTCTGCTCTGATTGCTGTGGCCAAAACTTCCAGAACTATGTTGAATAGTAGCGGTGAAAGTGGACACCCTTGTCTTGTTCCTGACTTTAGGGGAAATGCTTTCAATTTTTCACCATTGAGGATAATGTTTGCTGTGGGTTTGTCATATATAGCTTTTATTATGTTGAGGTATGTTCCTTCTATTCCTGCTTTCTGGAGAGTTTTTATCATAAATGGATGTTGAATTTTGTCAAAGGCCTTCTCTGCATCTATTGAGATAATCATATGGCTTTTATTTTTCAATTTGTTAATGTGGTGAATTACATTGATTGATTTGCGGATATTGAAGAATCCTTGCATCCCTGGGATAAAGCCCACTTGGTCATGGTGTATGATCTTTTTAATGTGTTGTTGGATTCTGATTGCTAGAATTTTGTTGAGGATTTTTGCATCTATGTTCATCAGTGATATTGGCCTGTAGTTTTCCTTTTTTGTGACATCTTTGTCAGGTTTTGGTATTAGGGTGATGGTGGCCTCATAGAATGAGTTTGGAAGTTTACCTTCCTTTGCAATTTTCTGGAAGAGTTTGAGGAGGATAGGTGTTAGCTCTTCTCGAAATTTTTGGTAGAATTCAGCTGTGAAGCCGTTTGGACCTGGGCTTTTGTTTGCTGGAAGATTTCTGATTACCGTTTCAATTTCCGTGCTTGTGATGGGTCTGTTAAGATTTTCTATTTCTTCCTGGTTCAGTTTTGGAAAATTGTACTTTTCTAAGAATTTGTCCATTTCTTCCACGTTGTCCATTTTATTAGCATACAACTGCTGATAGTAGTCTCTTATGATCCTTTGTATTTCTGTGTTGTCTGTTGTGATCTCTCCATTTTCATTTCTAATTTTATTGATTTGATTTTTCTCTCTTTGCTTCTTGATGAGTCTGGCTAATGGTGTGTCAATTTTATTTATCCTTTCAAAGAACCAGCTTTTGGCTTTGTTGATTTTTGCTATGGTCTCTTTTGTTTCTTTTGCATTTATTTCTGCCCTAATTTTTAAGATTTCTTTCCTTCTACTAACTCTGGGGTTCTCCAACTCTTCCTTTTCTAGTTGCTTTAGGTGTAGAGTTAGGTTATTTATTTGACTTTTTTCTTGTTTCTTGAGGTATGCCTGTATTGCTATGAACTTTCCTCTTAGCACTGCTTTTATAGTGTCCCACAGGTTTTGGGTTGTTGTGTTTTCATTTTCATTAGTTTCTATGCATATTTTGATTTCTTTTTTGATTTCTTCTGTGATTTGTTGGTTATTCAGAAGTGTGTTGTTCAACCTCCATATGTTGGAATTTTTAATAGTTTTTCCCCTGTAATTGAGATCTAATCTTAATGCATTATGGTCAGAAAAGATGCTTGGAATGATTTCGATTTTTTTTGAATTTATCAAGTTTAGATTTATGGCCCAGGATGTGATCTATCCTGGAGAAGGTTCCATGAGCACTTGAAAAAAAAGTGAAATTCATTGTTTTGGGGTGAAATGTCCTATAGATATCAATTAGGTCTAACTGATCTAATGTATCATTTAAAGTTTGCGTTTCTTTGTTAATTTTCTGTTTAGTTGATCTGTCCATAGGTGTGAGTGGGGTATTAAAGTCTCCCACTATTATTGTGTTATTGTTGATTTCCCCTTTCATACTTGTTAGCATTTGTCTTACATATTGCGGTGCTCCTATATTGGGGGCATATATATTTATAATTGTTATATCTTCTTCTTGGATTGTTCCTTTGATCATTATGTAGTGGCCTTCTTTGTCTCTTTTCACAGCCTTTGTTTTAAAGTCTATTTTATTGGATATGAGTATTGCCACTCCTGCTTTCTTTTGGTCTCTATTTGCGTGGTATATCTTTTTCCAGCCCTTCACTTTCAGTCTGTATGTGTCCCTTGTTTTGAGGTGGGTCTCTTGTAAGCAGCATATAGAGGGGTCTTGTTTTTGTATCCATTCGGCCAGTCTTTGTCTTTTGGTTGGGGCATTCAACCCATTTACGTTTAAGGTAATTATTGATAAGTATGATCCTGTTACCATTTACTTTATTATTTTGGGTTTGGGTTTATACACCCTTTTCGTGTTTCCTGTCTAGAGAATATCCTTTAGAATTTGTTGGAGAGCTGGTTTGGTGGTGCTGAATTCTCTCAGCTTTTGCTTGTCTGTAAAGCTTTTGGTTTCTCCTTCGTATTTGAATGAGATCCTTGCTGGGTACAGTAATCTGGGCTGTAGGTTATTGTCTTTCATCACTTTAAGTATGTCTTGCCATTCCCTCCTGGCCTGAAGAGTTTCTATTGAAAGATCAGCTGTTATCCTAATGGGAATCCCCTTGTGTGTTATTTGTTGTTTTTCCCTTGCTGCTTTTAATATTTGTTCTTTGTGTTTGATCTTTGTTAATTTGATTAATATGTGTCTTGGGGTGTTTTGCCTTGGGTTTATCCTATTTGGAACTCTCTGGGTTTCTTGGACTTGGGTGATTATTTCCTTCCCCATTTTAGGGAAGTTTTCAACCCTTATCTCCTCAAGGATTTTCTCATGATCTTTCTTTTTGTCTTCTTCTTCTGGGACTCCTATAATTCGAATGTTGGAGCATTTCATATTGTCCTGGAGGTCTCTGAGATTGTCCTCATTTCTTTTAATTCGTTGTTCTTGTTTCCTCTCTGATTCATTTATTTCTACCATTCTATCTTCTATTTCACTAATCCTATCTTCTGCCTCCGTTATTCTACTAATTGTTGCCTCCAGAGTGTTTCTGATCTCATTTATTGCGTTATTCATTATATTTTGACTCTTTTTTATTTCTTCTAGGTCCTTGTTAAACCTTTCTTGCATCTTCTCAATCCTTGTCTCTAGCCTATTTATCTGTGATTCCATTTTGATTTCAAGATTTTGGATCATTTTCACTATCAATATTCGGAATTCCTTCTCCGGTAGATTCCCTACTTCTTCCACTTTTGTTTGGTTTGGTGGGCAACTCTCCTGTTCCTTTACCTGCTGTGTATTCCTCTGTCTCTTCATCTTGGTTATATTGCTGCGTTTGGGGTGGCCTTTTTATATTCTGGGAATTTGTGGAGTTCTCTTTATTATGGAGCTTCCTCACTTTGGGTGGGGTTCTATCAGTGGCTTGTCAAGGTTTCCTGGTTAGGGAGGCTTGTGTTTGAGTTTTGGTGGGTGGAGCTGGGTTTCTTCTCTCTGGAGTGCAATGGAGTGACCCGTAATGGGTTACGAGACATCAAAGGTTTTGGGATAATTTTGAGCTGCCTGTATATTGAAGCTCAGGGGGGTGTTCCTGTGTTGCTGGAGAATTTGCGTGGTATGTCTTGTTTTGGAATTTGTTGGCCCTTGGGTGGAGCTTGGTTTCAGTGTAGGTATGAAGGCATTAGATGGGCTCCTATTGCTTAATGTTCCCTGAATTCCAGAGTTCTCTAATGTTTTCAGGCTTTGGATTTAAGCCTCCTGCTTCTGGTTTTCAGTTTTAGTTTTACAGTAGCCTCTAGACTTCTCCATCTATACAGCACCAATGATAAAACATCTAGGTTAAAGATGAAAAGTTTCTCCACATTGAGGGACACTCAGAGAGGTTCACTGAGTTATAAGGAGAAGAGAAGATGGAGGGGTAGTTAGAGGTAACTGGAATGAGATGCGGTGAGATCAAAAGAGAAGAGAGCAAGCTAGCCAGTAGTCACTTCCTTATGTGCGCTCTATAGTCTGGACCGCTCAGAGGTATTTACAGAGTTATACGGGGCAGAGGAGAGGGAGGATGTAGACAGAGGTGACCAGGAGGATCAGAGACAGGAATGAGTAGGAGAGAGACAAATCCTGCCAGTAACCTGTTCCTTAGGTGTTCTCCACCGTCTGGAACACACAGAGATTCACAGAGATGGATAGAGGAGAGATGGGGGAGAAAAGAGACAGAGGCCACCTGGTGGAGAAAAAGGAGAGTCCAGAGGAGGAGAGAGTGGTCAAGCCAGTAATCTCGCTCTCAGGTAAACTGGGATAGTGAAGTTTGGGTTTTTAAATGTACAAAATTGACCACAAAAACCTTAGAGCAAAGATTAAAAATCTAGAGTAGAGGTTGGATTTTCAAAGATACAATATTAGAGAGAAGCAGAAGGAAAAAGGAAGAAGGAAAGAAAAAAAAAGAAAGAAAAAGAATTATTAAGAAACAAACAAACAAACAATCAAAAAAAAAAAAAGCCATCAACAACCATCCAAAGACTGTATATGGTGTTTGCCTTAAAAAAAAAAAAAGTCTTTTTTAAAAAACAAACAAAAAAAATATAGTAATAATAGGTTATAGAAATAAAAATTAGAGGAGAAATAGAAGACTTAACAATTAAAAAAAAAAGTTGGAAAAAAAAAAGCAAAAAAAAAAAAAAAGAAATGATTTTACAAATATTAAAAATATCTGGCCCTTTCTGGTGTAATGGGCCGTGTGGGATCATTTCCAAGGTGGTTCCTCTGTTTAACTTCTGTTTGCTGGTTTTTTAGGCTCACTAGTTCAGTCGCGCTGTGGGGAGGGGGGCTGCTGCTAACAAATAGTACTGTCGTGTGCACACCAGTATCTCTGCCCGGCTTGACCTGTCCTTTCTCGCGGCGCACAAACCGCTCCGGCTCTAGGATGCTCAGCCGGGAACCATCTGGGGGCCAGCCCTAGGCTGCGTGCACTTCCCCGGTCCAAGCCGCTCAGGTTCGGCGCTCAGACAGCCCTCAGAGGCACAGATTCGGCTGGAACTGCGCTTTGTGCCCTTCCCAGGTCCGAGTAGCTCAGGAGTTTGGCGAGCGCGATCGCTGCGGCTTGTCACCTTTTCTGCCGCTGCTGCTCAGCTTTCTGGGTGGACCGCTGGCGCACCCCGTGCGGTAGATTGTGACTGTCCAGCACCCCCAGAAGTCTTAGCAAAGGAGCTTGCTTGCAGTTAGGTAAGTACAGTCTCTCCGGGTCTGCAATTGCCCCTTTCCAGTCCTTTTGACTCTGGCTGCCTGTCCCTGGCGGGGGATGGTCTGCAGCCGGCTTTTCCCGTTCCGTCCTTTGTTCTGTGCTCGGTCCTGGCGGTGTCTTATGTTCGAGCTTTTCGCGTGGTAGCTGTCCCACAGTCTGGTTTGCTAGCCCAAGTTAGATCGTTCTGGTTGCTCGTGGGACGTTCCTGCCCAATTCTTACAAAGCTCTGCAGCCCGCGCCTTCCCTGCGTCCCTGCCCTGCCCCCACTTCCCAGTGGCGGATGCAGGCATCTGTGCTGCTTTTCCGCTGGGGGAGTTACTGTTGGGCTTGTAATCTCTTGGTTTTAATTATTTATCTATTTTTCCTTCCTGTTATGTTGCCCTCTGTGTTTCCAAGGCTCGCCACAGACTCGGCAGGGAGAGTGTTTCCTGGTGTTTGGAAACCTCTCTTCTTAAAATTCCCTTCCCGGGACGGAGCTCCCTCCCCACCTCCTTTGTCTCCTTTTTCGTCTTTTATATTTTTTCCTACCTGTTTTTGAAGACAATGATCTGCTTTTCTGGTTGCCTGATGTCCTCTGCCAGCCTACAGAAGTTGTTTTGTGAAGTTTGCTCCAGTGTTGAAATGTTCTTTTGAGGAATTTGTGAGGGAGAAAGTGGTCTTCCCGTCCTATTCCTCCGCCATCTTTCCCTCTCCCCCCTCTTTCATTTCTTTTTCATTTATTTCTGCTCAGATCTTTGTGATTTCTTTCCTTCTACTAATTTTGTTTGTTTTTTCTTTTTCCAGTTGTTTTAGGTGTAAAGTTAGGTTGTCTATTCGATGTTTTTCTTATTTCTTGTAGGTAGGTAGGATTGTATTGCTATAAAAGTCCCTCTTAGAACTGTTTTTGCTGAATCCCATAGGTTTTGAGTTGTTTGTGTTTTCATTGTCATTTGTTTCTAGAAAAAATTTTTTTTTTATCTTTTGATTTCTTCAGTTCCATATGCACTTGAGAAGATGTATTCTGCATTTGGTTGGAATGTCCTGAAGATATCAATGAGATTCGTCTCAATCTAATGCATCATTTAAGACTTCCGTTTCCTTTTTAATTTTCTGTTTTGATGATCTATCCATTAGTGTGAGTGGGGTGTTGAAGTCTCCTACTTTTATTGTGTTACTGTCAATTGCTCCTTTTATGTCTGTTAGTGTTTGATTTATGTACTGAGGTGCTCTTATGCTGGGTGCATAGATATTTACAATTGTTAAGTCTTCCTTTCGGATTGATCCCTTGATCATTATGTAGTATCCTTCCTTATTTCTTATAATCTTCTTTATCTTAAGGTCTATTTTTTCTGATATGAGGATTGCTACTTCAGATTTCTTTTGCTTCCCATTTGCATGGAATATATTTTTCCATCCTCTCACTTTCAGTCTGTATGTGTCTTTAGGTCTGAAGTTGATGGCACCCCACTCCAGTACTCTTGCCTGGAAAATCCATGGATGGAGGAGCCTGGTAGGTTGCAGTCCATGGGGTCGCTAAGAGTCAGACACGACTGAACAACTTCCCTTTCAACTTTTCACTTTCATGCATTGGAGAAGGAAATGGCAACCCCACTCCAGTATTCTTGCCTGGAGGATCCCAGGGACAGGGGAGCCTAGTGGGCTGCTGTCTATGGGGTCACACAGAGTCGGACACGACTGAAGCGACTTAGTAGCTTAGCAGACAGCGTATATGTGGATCTTGTTTTTTGTATCCATTCAGCCAGTCTGTGTCTTTTGGTTGGCACATTTAATCCATTTACATTTGAAGTAATTATTGATATATATGTTCCTATTATCATTTTCTTAATTGTTTGGGGTTGATTTTATAGATAATTTTTTCCTTTCTTGTATTTCTTGGCTATGTAAGTCCCTTTAACATTTGTTGTAAAACTGGTTTGGTGGTACTGAATTCTCTTAACTTTTGCTTATCTGAAAAGCTTTTTATTTTTCCATCAATTTTGAATGAGATCCTTGCCTGTAATCTTGGTTGTAGATTTTCCCCTTTCAATACTTTAAATATATCCTGCCATTCCTTTCTGGCCTGCAGAGTTTCTGCTGAAAGATAAGCTGTTAAGTGTATGGGATTTCCCTTGTATGCTACTTGTTGCTTCTCTCTTGCTGCTTTTAATATTCTTTCTTTGTGTTTAGTCTTTGTTTAGTATATGTCTTGACAGGTTTCTCCTTGGGTTTATCCTTTATGGGACTCTTTGTGCCTCTTGGACTTGATTGACTATTTCTTTTTCCATTTTGGGGAAATTTTCAACTATAATCTCTTCAAAAATTTTCTCATACCCTTTCTTTTTCTCTTCTTCTTCTGGAACCCCTATAATTTGAATGTTGGTGTGTTTGATATTGTCCCAGAGGTCTCTGAGACTGTCTCCAGTTCTTTTCATTCTTTTTACCTTATTCTGGTCTTCAGAAGTTATTTCCACCATTTTATCTTCCAGCTCACTGATTCATTCTTTTGCTTCAGATATTCTGCTATTGATTCCTTGTAGAGTACTTTTAATTTCAGTAATTATGCTGTTTGTCTCTGTGTGTTTATTTTTTAATTCTTTTAGGTCTTTGTTTATTGATTCTTGCATTTTCTCCATTTTGTTTTCAAGGTTTTTGATCATCTTTACCATCATTATTCTGAGTTCTTTTTCAGGTAGTTTGCCTGTTTCCTCTTTATTTATTTGGACTTCTGTGTTTCTAGTTGGTTCCTTCATTTGTGTAATATTTCTCTGCCTTTTCATCATTTTTTTCATAACTTGTTGTGTTTGAGGTCTCCTTTTCCCAGGCTTCAAAGCTGAATTCTTTCTTCGTTTTAGTTTCGGCCCTCCTAAGGTTGGTCCAGTGGGTTGTGTAAGCCGTAGGGTAAGTTTTGTGCTGAGGTTTTGTTTGTTTGTTTTTCCTCTGATAGGCAAGGCTGAGTGAGGTGGTAATTCTACCTGCTGATGATTTGGTTTGTATTTTTGTTTTGTTTGTTTGTTTAGACGAGGCATCTTGCACAGGATGCTACTGGTGGTTGGGTGATGCCAGGTCTTGTATTAAAGTGGTTTCCTTTATGTGAGTTCTCACTATTTGATACTCCCCAGGGTTAGTTTTCTGATAGTCTAGGGTCTTGAAGTCAGTGCTCCCACTCCAAAGGCTCAGGGCTTGATCTCTCTCCAAAAGACCAGGCTAGGTCCAATCTACCAAGAGGAATTTCACCTGAAATGAAAGGGCCTTTCCTTGAGTTCAAAAGCCAGTGCACAAGAACAGAATGGAGATCTCTGACTCAACAGAAACTCAGGCTCAGTGCCAGCGGCCTAACCCCAGCCCCATTCTCTTTATCACTACTGTCTTGTTAAAGAACTTTTTTTTATCATCGCAAATGAGAACCCCATACACATTAAACAATAACTCCCTATTTCCTTCTCCCTCCACTAACCACAAGTCTGCTTTCTATCTCTATGGTTTGTCACTCTGGATATTTTATATATATTGGAATAATATAGTATGAAACATTTGTGTCTAATTTCTTTCTCATAGAATAGTTTGCAAGGTTCAGCCATGTTGTAGCATACATCATTGGTTCATTCCTTTATGAGTGAATAATATTCCATTATATGGTGTTATATAAATAAGCCAAACATATCCTCTAAGAAATGTACTCTAAGAAATGTAGATTGCTTATTTCTTTATTGTAAGCTGAGATCTGATAGCTCAGAAGCCTGCTAGAACCAAACTCAAAATTTTATATATCTAGTCATTTAAAAAATAGCCCAAAGAAGCAGGTTTTCACTCAAGAGCCTGCTTGTTTTGCATACTACGTAAGACCTCACTGAAAACAGTTACTCACTGCTAAGATAGCACCTTATAGTTATAAGGCCCCAAGCTGCTGTCCACTTCATAGTTCCTGGACCTAGAGACTTCTTATTGTGCTTCTGAGTGACATCACCTACTTATGTAGGTCATCTCTGTACTCCCTCTCTCCTTTGGAGTTTTCTGTGCTTTCGTCCTCTTACCAATAGCTATCCTTATACTATAGCCTCTTGGAAAACTTCTGCTGTGAGGTACTTCCCCCACATGCAAACCTGTCAAAGTATCACCCAATAAAGCTTGTATGTGCTACTGCCAATTTGTGGTCAGGTCTTTTTCCTGTATCAGTCCGTATATTGAGCCCTTATGCCTAGATATTACCACACTTTGTTTATCCGTTCATTCATTGATACACATTTGGTTTGTTTCTACTTTGGGCTGTTGTGACTAGTGCTGCTGTGAACATTTATGTACAAGGTTTTGTTTAATCATCTGTTTCAGTTCTTTTGGTATATATCTAGCAATGGGGATTACTGAGTCATGTAGTAATTGAATATTTAATTTTTTGAGGGCACATCAAAATGTTTTCCACAGTGGCTTTATCATTTTACATTCTTATCAGTAGCATATGAGGTTTCTGGTCTCCACATTCTAAACATTATGTGTTCAGCTCAGTTCAGTTCAGTCGCTCAGTCATGTCCGACTCTTTGTGACCCCATGAATCACAGCAGGCCAAGCCTCCCTGTCCATCACCAACTCCCGGAGTTCACTCAGACTCATGTCCATCGAGTCAGTGATGCCATCCAGCCATCTCATCCTCTGTCGTCCCCTTTTCCTCCTGCCCCCAATCCCTCCCAGCATCAGAGTCTTTTCCAATGAGTCAACTCTTCTCATGAGGTGGCCAAAGTACTGGAGCTTCAGCTTTAGCATCATTCCTTCCAAAGAAATCCCAGGGTTGATCTCCTTCAGGATGGACTGGTTGGATCTCCTTGCAGTCCAAGGGACTCTCAAGAGTCTTCTCCAACAACACAGTTCAAAAGCATCAACTCTTCAGTGCTCAGCCTTCTTCACAGTCCAACTCTCACATCCATACATGACCTCAGGAAAAACCATAGCCTTGACTAGACGGA
>NW_017214980.1:0-14268 GCF_001704415.2 Capra hircus
AAACAATTATCGGTAGCTTATTATCATCTTAATATATAATCTTGAAATAGCAGTATTTCTGCAAGGCATCAGTGTGAAACCATAGAGGACATGGTTAAAACCTGATTAAATAGAAATTGACAATGTAATCTGGTCACTGCTGCGACTTGAAATGCTTTAATATGATAACTGGAATTATAACTGACAGCATTTGACCAGGACATATCAGATTTTCACGGATGTCACATAATTTCTAGGATATCTATATTAGGAACTGAAGGAATCTTTGAACCTAGGAAAGAAAACAACAGTCTCAAAGGCCTTGCTGAATCATCTATCAGCAAGGAATGTCTTTGCAAGGATCGCAAAGTGAAGGGAAAATACACCGACCTGCCTCTGCAACTTCGGTCCTCTGAGCAGATCTGGAGGTCTCCCTTTGTATAAGCTAACCTGTTCCTTCCAAATAGAGGTTTGCAACACAAAACAAGTGGCCGCCTATTCTTCCCCGAAGGAGCTCTCTTTCCCCACATCCTGCGAACTCCCTTTCCCAGCCTCCTGGAAAAGCGCTTCTTGCAGTTCCTTTCAGAAAATCCTATGGACGGAGAAGCCTGGTAGGCTGCAGTCCGTGGGGTCGCTGAGGGTCGGACACGACTGAGCGACTGCACTTTCATTTTCACTTTCATGCATTGGAGAAGGCAATGGCAACCCACTTACTGTTCTTGCCTGGAGAATCCCAGGGACGGGGGAGCCTAGTGGGCTACCGTCTATGGCGTCGCACAGAGTTGAACACGACTGAAGCAACTTAGCAGCAGCAGCAGCAGCAGTTCCTTTCTTAGGGCAGTTATCCCTGAGATTGGGACCTGGAAAGGCAGAGCCACCTCCACACACACGTCTTTTTTGTCCCCTTTCCTCTGGAGGAGAGCTTTAGTGAGCCTAGGTCTGTCAGGAAAATTCTTGGCTTTGACGGGATCACACCCGGTGTGTGAACCCTGCATACCCGACCTAGGGGCCACAGGGCACCTGTTTTGCTCGAGTGGGTCCTGGAGGGGTGCAGCATAGCAAGAGCTTAAAAATCCATCCAATTTGTCTTTTTTTTTTAACCTCAGAGAGAACGAGTTTGCTCCACCTCCACCCTTTGGCAGTGTGGAGGGAAGAGGGCACCACCCTCTCCCAAAAGGGGACATAGGGCCTACCAGGAGAGAAAGGCCCCTTGAGGAGCTGAGCCCAGGTAGGCAGCCAGTGATGTCAAGCACACTCCCGCTGCTTGCTTCTTCATGGGCACTCCCACGATCTGCTAGGAATGTCTTTGCAAGGATCTCAAAGGGAAGGGAGATACATGGCCCTGTCTCTGGAACTTCAGTCCTCTGAGCAGATCTGGAGGTCTTGAGTTGTATAAGCAAACCTGTTCCTTCCAAATAGAGGCTTGCAAACACACCCCCGGTGGTTGCCTCTTCTTCCCCCGAAGAAGTCTTTCTTTCCCCACATGCTGCGAACTCCCTGTCCCAACCTCCAAGAATAGCGCTTCTTGCCATTCCTTTCTTAGAGGCAGTTATCTCTGAGCCTGGGGCCGTAGGGAGTAGCCCCACACTCACAGGGAAAGGCAAAGACTCCTCCATACATCTCCTCTATCCCCTTTGCTCCAGAGGAGAGCTCTAGTGAGCCTAGGTCTTTCAGGGAAAATTCTTGGCTTGGACAGGATCTCACCCTGTTTGTGAACCTGCATACCCAACCAGGGGCCACAGAGCACCTGTTTCAGTAAAGTGGGCCCTGAAAGGGTGCAGCCTAGGAAGAGCTTGAAAATCCATTCAATTGCTGTTTTTGTACCTCTGACACAGCGAGCTTGGCTCCACCCTTTGGCAAGTGAGGAGAAAAGAGGCATGACACCCTCCCCAAGGGGACATGGGCCTACTTCGAGAGGAAGCTGCAACTCGAGAAAATCCAGGAGGTTCTCCCCTCCAGGCAAGATGAGGCCCATTTCCGCTGAGGCGTCTCGAGGCTAATCACAACTAACCTCTGGAACTTCGAAAGGGTCCTTCACACCCTTGCTGCAAGTCAAGAAGTTCTCCGACATACCCATCTCCACTCGAGAGGAAGACGAGGGTCCCACCCACATCCAGTGGAGCCCCGTTTCCGCCTCGTAGCTCGAGAAGAGGGATCCTTTCCCTTCATCGTCGGGAAAGAATTCCCGGGCTTCCCGTCGCATCTCAAGAGGAGGCACTCTCCACAGGAAAGGCGAGAGGAACTCCAGGGACTTGCCAGCATTCCAAGAGTCCCCCAGATGTCTCCGTCCATTCCAGAAGAAACCTGCTTTCCCTTCACTGCCTCGACGTTCATGCCGAGGATAGACTCACACCACCGTGACATGTGGGACAGCCCTGTTCGAAAGCCTCGTGGGAAAGCCTCGATGCAAAGCGACTGATCCCTTGAACCACATGGCGGCAAGCGTGACACTGCTGCTACAGCTTGTGAGGAAATCGCAGGTGCATGCCCCCACACGAGATGAGGACTGACTCCTCCAGGTGAGACTCCAGAAGTATGGAAAGATTCATGTCAGCACTGGAGAGGCATCCTCAGGGTCTGGCCCCGACTTCACACAAGGTCTTAGGCACCGGCATCGATGGGAGAGGAGTCCTATAGGCCCCATGGTAACTCGCATGGGGACTGGCCTTTCCTGAGGCCACCAGAGCGGAGTCCCCTGAGGTCCCCGTCGTAACTCGAGAGCACCTACCACAACTCGGTAAAATCCAGGAGGTTCTCCCCTCCAGGCGAGATGAGGCCCATTTCCGCTGAGGTGTCTCGAGGCTAATCACACCTAACCTGTGGAACTTCCAAAGGGTCCTTCACACCCTTGCTGCAACTCAAGAAGTTCCCCGACAAACCCGTCTTCACTCGAGAGGAAGCACGGGGGTCCCGCCCACATCCAGAGGAGCCCCATTTCCGCCTCGTAGTACGAAATGAGGGATCCTTTCCCTGCTTCATCGGGAAAGGATTCCCGCCGTTCCCGCCGCATCTCAAGAGGAGGCGCTCTCAACAGGAAAGGCGAGAGGAACTCGAGGGTCGTGCCAACATTCCAAGAGTCCCCCAGATATCTCAGTCCATTACAGGGAAACCTGTTTTCCCTGCACTGCCTCGACATTCACGCGGAGGATTGACTCACACTATGGTGGCACATGGGACACCCCTGTTGGAAAGCCTCGTGGGAAAGCCTCGAGGGAAAGCCACAGATCCTTTGATCCATGCGAATGGAAGCGTTACACTGCTGCTACCTCTCGGAAGGAAAGCGCACGTGCATGACCCCACTCGAGCCGAGGACTGACTCCCCAGGGCAGACTCCAGAAGTACCCCTAGATGCATGTCAGCCCTGGAGAGGAATCCTCAGGTTCTGAACACAACTCCACAAAAGGTCTTAGGCCCTGGCATCGACGGGAGAGGAATCCTGAGAGGACCCCTAGCAACTCGCATGGCGACTGGCCTTTCTTGAGGCAACCAGAGCGGGTCCCTGAGGTCCCTGTCGTAACTCGATAGCACCTGCCACAACTCGAGAAAATCCAGGAGGTTCTCCCCTTCAGGCGAGATGAGGCCCATTTCCGCTAAGGCGTCTTGAGGCTAAACACACCTAACCTCTGGAACTTCCAAAGGGTCCTTCCCACACTTGCTGCAACTCAAGAAGTTCCCCGACATACCCGTCTCCACTCGAGAGGAAGCACGAGAGTCCCGCCCACATCCAGAGGAGCCTGGCTTCCACCTCGTAGCTCTAGATGACGGATTCTTTTCCAGCTTCGTCTGGAAAGAATTCCAGGCTTTCCCGTCGCAACTCAAGAGGAGGCGCTCTCAACAGGAAAAGCGAGAGAAACCCCAGTGTCGTGCCACAATTCCAAGGGACCCCCAGATGTCAGTCCATTCCAGAGGAACTTGCTTTCCCTGCACTGCCTCTACTTTCACGCCGAGGATCCACTCACTACACCATGGAACGTGGGTCAGCCCTGTGGGAAAGCCTCGTGGGAAAGCCTCGAGGGAAAGACACAGATCCCTTGATCCACGCGACGGGAAGTGTGACACTGCTGCTACAGTTCCTGAGGAGAGCTCACGTGCATGCCCCCACATGAGATGAGCACAGACTCCCCAGGGGAAACTCCAGAAGTAAGCCAAGATCCATGTCAGCACTGAAGAGGAATCCTCAGGTTCCAGCCCCGATTCCACAAAAGGTCTTAGGCCCCGACATCGACTGGAGAGGAATCCCGAAAGGCGCCCTTGCAACTCCCATGGGCACTGGTCTTTCCTGAGGCCACCAGAGCGGGTCCCTGAGGTCCCTGTCGTAACTCGAGAGACCCTGCCCAACTCTAGAAAATCCAGGAGGTTCTCCCCTCCAGGCGAGATAAGGCCCATTTCCTCTGAGGCGTCTGGAGGCTCATCACACCTAAATTCTGGAAATTCAAAAGGGTCCTTGCTGCAACTCAAGAAGTTCCCCGACATACCCGTCTCCACTCGAGAGGAAGCACGAGGGTCCCGCCCACATCCAGAGGAGACGCCGTTTTGGTATCGAAGCTCGAGATGAGGGATCCTTTCCCTGCTTGGTCAGGAAAATAATACACGCCATTCCACTCGCATTTCAAGGGAAGCGCTCTCCACAGGAAAGGCGAGAGGAACTCCAGGGTCGAGCCACCATTCACAGAGTCACCCAGATGTCTCAGTCCATTCCAGAGGAAACTGTTTTTCCTGCACTGCCTCGAATTTCACGGCGAGGATCGACTCAAACCACGGTGGCACGTGGGATAGCCCTGTGGGAAAGCCTCGTGGCAAATCCTCTTGGGAAAGCCTCGAGGGAAAGCCACAGATCCATTGATCCACGCGAAGGGAAGCATGACACTACTGCTACATCTCGGGAGGAAAGCGCACGTGCATGCCCCCACTCGAGACAAGGACTGACTCCCCTGGGGAGACTCCAGAAGTATCCCAAGATCCATGTCAGCACTGGAGAGGAATCCTCAGGTTCTGGCACCATCTCCACACAAGGTCTTAGGCCCGGCATCGACGGGAGAGGAATCCCGAGAGGCCCCCAAGCAATTCGCATGGGGACTGGTCTTTCCTGAGGCCACCAGAGCAGGTCCCTGATGTCCTGGTCATAAGTTGTGAGCACCTGCCTCAACTGGAGAAAATCCAGGTGGTTCTTCCCTCCAGGCGAGATGAGGCCCATTTCTGCTGAGCCATATCCAGGCTAATCACACCTAACCTGTGGAACTTCAAAAGGGTCCTTCACATCCTTGCTGCAACTCAAGAAGCTAGCCGACATACCCGTCTCCAGTGGAGAGGAAGCACGAGAGTCCCGCTCACATCTAGAGGAGCCCCGTTTCCGCCTCCTAGATCGAGAGGAGGGATCCTTTCCTGCGTGGTCGGGAAAGAATTCCTGGCGTTCCCGTCGCATCTCAAGAGGAGGCGCTCTCCACAAGAAAGGCGAGAGGAAATCCAGGTTCGTGCCACCATTCCCAGAGTCAGCCAGATGTCTCTGTCCATTCCAGGGAAACCTGTTTTCCCTTCAATGCCTCGACTTTCAAGCCGAGGATCGACTCACACCACGGTGGCACGTGGGACAGCACTGTGGGAAAGGCCCGTGGGAAAGCCTCGTGGGAAAGGCTCGTGGGAAAGCCTCTAGGGAAAGGCACTGATCCCTTGATTCACGCGAAGGGAAGCGTATCACTGCTGCTAGAGCTCGGGAGGAAAGCGCACGTGCATGCCCCACTCGAGACGAGTACTGACTCCCCTGGGGAGACTCCAGAACTACCCCAAGATCCATGTCAGCACTGGAGAGGAATCCTCAGGTTCCGGCACCGACTCCACACAAGATCTTAGGCTCCGGCTTCGACGGGAGAGGAATCCCGAGAGGCCCCTGAGCAACTTGCATGGGGACTGGCCTTTCCTGAGGCCACCAGAGCGGATCACTGAGGTCCCCGTCGTAAGTCGAGAGCACCTGCCGAAACTCGATAAAATCCAGGATATTCTCCCCTCCAGGTGAGATGAGGCCCATTTCCGCTGAGGCGTCTCGAAGCTAATCACACCTAACCTCTGGAACTTCCAAAGGGTCCTTCACAACCTTGCTGCAACTCAAGAAGTTCCCCGACATACCCGTCTCCACTCGAGAGGAAGCACGAGAGACCCGCCCACATCCAGAGGAGCCCCTTTTCTCCCTCATAGCTCGAGACGAGGGTATCCTTTCACTGTGTGTCGGGAAAGAATTCCTGGGTTCCCGTCGCATCTCCAGAGGAGGCGCTCTCCACAGGAAAGGCGAGAGGAACTCCAGGGTCGTGCCACCATTCCCAGAGTCCCCCAGATATCTCAGTCCATTCCAGGAAAACCTGTTTTCCCTGCACTGCCTCGACTTTCAAGCCGAGGATCGACTCACACCACGGTGGCACGTGGGACAGCCCTGTGGGAAAGCCTCGTGGGAAAACCTCGTGGGAAATCCTCGAGGGAAAGCCACAGATCCCTTGATCCACGCCAAGGGAAGCGTGACACTGCTGCTACAGCTCGGGAGGAAAGCGCACGTGCATGCCACCACTGGAGACGAGGACTGACTTCCCTGGGGAGACTCCAGAAGTCCCTCAAGATCCTTGTCAGCACTGGAGAGGAATCCTGAGGTTCCGGCACCATCTCCACACAATGTCTTAGGCCCTGGCATCGACGGGAGAGGAATCCTGAGAGGCCCCGAGCAATTCGCATGGGGACTGGTCTTTCCTGAGGTCACCAGAGCAGGTCCCTGAGGTCCCCGGTCGTAAGTTGTGAGCACCTGACTCTGGAGAAAATCCAGGAGGTTCTCCCCTCCAGGCGAGATGACGCCCATTTCCGCTGAGGCGTCTTGGGCTAATCACACCTAACATCTGGAACTTCCAAAGGGTCATTCACACCCTCGCTGCAACCCCAGAAGTTCCCCGACATACCCGTCTCCACTCGAGAGGAAGCACAGGAGTCCTGCCCACATCCAGATGAGCCCCGTTTCCGCCTCATAGCTCGAGAGGGGGGATGCTTTCGCTGCGTGGCTGGAAAAGAATTCCCGGCGTTCACGTCGCATCTCAAGAGGAGGCGCTCTCCACAGGAAAGGCCTGAGGAAATCCAGGTTCGTGCCACCATTCCCAGAGTCAGCCAGATGTCTCTGTCCATTCCAGGGAAACCTGTTTTCCCTTCAATGCCTCGACTTTCAAGCCGAGGATCGACTCACACCACGGTGGCACGTGGGACAGCACTGTGGGAAAGGCCCGTGGGAAAGCCTCGTGGGAAAGGCTCGTGGAAAGCCTCTAGGGAAAGGCACTGATCCCTTGAATCAACGCGAAGGGAAGCGTATCACTGCTGCTAGAGCTCGGGAGGAAAGCGCACGTGCCTGCCCCCACTCGAGACGAGTACTGACTCCCCTTGGGAGACTCCAGAAGTACCCCACGATCCATGTCAGCACTGGAGAGGAATCCTCAGGTTCCGGCACCGACTCCACACAACGACTTAGGCCCCGGCTTCGACGGGAGAGGAATCCCGAGAGGCCCCCGAGCAACTCGCAAGGGAACTGGCCTTTCCTGAGGCCACCAGAGCGGGTCCCTGAGGTCCCCGTCGTAAGTCGAGAGCACCTGCCACAAATCGAGAAAATCCAGGAGGTTCTCCCCTCCAGGCGAGATGAGGCCCATTTCCTCTGAGGCGTCTCGAGGCTAATCACATCTAACATGTGGAACTTCCAAAGGGTCCTTCACCCCCTTGCTGCAACTCAAGAAGTTCCCCGACATACCCGTCTCCACTCGACAGGAAGCACGAGAGTCCCGCCCACATCCAGAGGAGCCCCGTTTCCGCCTCCTAGCTCGAGAGGAAGGATCCTTTCCCTGCGAGGTCGGGAAAGAATTCCCAGTGTTCCCGTCGTATCTCAAGAGGAGGCGCTCTCCACAGGAAAGGCGAGAGGAACTCCTGGGGCGTGCCACCATTCCCAGAGTCCCCCAGATGTCTCAGTCCATTCCAGGGAAACCTGTTTCCCCTGCACTGCCTCGACTTTCAAGCCGAGGATCGACTCACACCTCGGTGGTACGTGGGACAGCCCTGTGGGAAAGCCTCGTTGGAAAGCCTCGAGGGAAAGCCCCTGATCCATTGATCCATTCGAAGGGAAGCGTGACAAGGCTGCTTCAGCTCGTGAGGAAAGCGCACGTGCATGCCCCACTCGAGACAAGGACTGACACCCCTGGGGGACTCCAGAAGTACCCCAAGATCCATGTCAGCACTGGAGAGGTATCCTCAGGTTCCGGCACTGAATCCACACAAGGTCTTAGGCCCCGGCATCGACGGGAGAACAATCCCGAGAGGCCCCAGTGCAACTCGCATGGGGACTGGCCTTTCCTGTGGCCACCACAGCGGGTCCCTGAGGTCCCCGTCGTAAGTCGAGAGCACCTGCCGCAACTCGGGAAAATCCAGGAGGTTTTCCTCTCCAGGCGAGATGAGGCCCATTTCCGCTGAGGTATCTCGAGGCTAATCACACCTGACCTCTGGAACTTCCAAAGGGTCCTTCACATCCTAGCTGCAACTCAAGAAGTTCCCCGACATACCGGTCTCCACTCAAGAGTAACACGAGAGTCCCGCCCAATTCCAGAGTGGCCCCGTTTCCGGACTGCCTAGCTCGAGAGGAGGGATCCTTTCCCTGCGTGGTCGAGAAAGAATTCCCGGCATTCCCGTCGCATCCCAAGAGGAGGCGCTCTCCACAGGAAAGACGAGAGGAACTCCAGGATCAGGCCCCATTCCCAGAGTCCCCCTGATTTCTCAGTCCATTCCAGGGAAAACTGTTTTCCCTGCACTGCCTCGACTCTTAAGTCAAGGATCGACTCACACCACGGTGGCACGTGGGGGAGCCCTGTGCGGAAGCCTCATGGGAAAGCCTCGTGGGAAAGCCTCGTGGGAAAGCCTCGAGGGAAATCCTCGAGGGAAAGCCACAGATCCCTTGATCCACGCGAAGGGAAACGCGACACTGCTGCTACAGCTCTGAAGGAAAGCGCACGTGCATGCCCCCACTCGAGACGAGGACTGACTCCCCTGGGGAGACTCCAGAAACACCCCAAGATCCATGTCAGCACTGGAGAGGAATCCTCAGGTTCCGGCATTACTCCACACAATGTCTTACGCCCCAGCATCGACGGGAGAGGAAACCCGAGAGGCCCCCGAGAGGCCCCGAGCAACTCGCATGGGGACTGGCCTTTCCTGAGGCCACCAGAGCGGGTCCCTGAGGTCCCCGTCGTAAGTCAAGAGCACCTGCCGCAACTCGAGAAAATCCAGGAGGTTCTCCCCTCCAGGCGAGATGAGGCCCATTTCCACTAAGGCGTCTCGAGTCTAATCACACCTAAACTCTGGAACTTCCAGAGTCCTTCACACCCTTGCTGCAACTCAAGAAGTTCCCCGACATACCCGACTCCACTCGAGAAGGAAGCACGAGGGTCCCGCCCACATCCAGAGGAGCCCCGTTTCCGCCTCCTAGCTCGAGAGGAGGGATCCTTTCCCTGTGTGGTCGGGAAAGAATTCCCGGCGTTTCCGTCGCATCTCAAGAGGAGGCACTCTCCACAGAAAAGGAAAGAGGAACTCCAGGGTCGTGCCACATTCCCAGAGTCCCCCATATGTCTCAGTCCATTCCAGGGAAACCTGTTTTCCCAGCACTGCCTCCACTTTCAAGCCCAGGATCGACCCACACCACGGTGGCACGTGGGAAAGCCTCGTGGGAAAGCCTCTTGGGAAAGCCTCGTGGGAAAGCCTCGAGGGAAAGTCACAGATCCCTTAATCCATGCTAAGGGAAGCGTGACACTTGCTGCTACAGCTCGGGAGGAAAGCAGCAAGTGCATGCCCCTACTCGAGACGAGGACTGACTCCCCTGGGGAGACTCCAGAAGTACCCCTAGATCCATGTCAGCACTGGAGAGGAATCCTCAGGTTCCGGCACCGGCTCCACATGAGATCTTAGGCCCCGGCATCGACGGGAGTGGAATCCCGAGAGGCCCCCGAGCAACTCGGCATGGGGATCTGGCCTCTTCCTGACGCCACCACAGCGGGTCCCTGAGGTCCCCGTCGTAAGCCGAGAGCACCTGCCGCAACTCGAGAAAATCCAGGAGGTTCTCCCCTCCAGGCCGAGATGAGGCCCATTTCCGCTGAGGCGTCTCGAGGCTAATCACACCTAACCTCTGGAACTTCCAAAGGGTCCTTCACACCCTTGCTGCAACTCAGAAGTTCCCCGATATACCCGACTCAACTCGAGAGGAAGCACGAGAGTCCCGCCCACATCCAGAGGAGACCCCGTTTCCGCCTCCTACCTCGAGAGGAGTGATCCTTTCCCTACGTGCTCGGGAAAGAATTCCCGGCGTTTCCGTCGGATCTCAAGAGGAGGAGCTCTCCACAGGAAAGGCGAGAGGAACTCGAGTGTCGTGCTACCATTCCCAGAGTCCCCCAAATGTCTGCGTCCATTCCAGGGAAACCAGTTTTCCCTGCACTGCGTTGACTTTCAAGCCGAGGATCGACTCACACCACGGTGGCACGTGGTACAGCCCGTGTGGAAAGCATCGTGGAAAGCCTCGTGGGAAAGCCTCGTGGGAAAGCCTCGAGGGAAAGCCACAGATCCCTTGATCCACGTGAAGCGGAAGCGGCACACTGCTGCTACAGCTCCTGAGGAAAGTGCACGTGCATTCCCCCACTCAAGACGAGGGACTGACTCCACTGGGAGACTCCAGAAGTACCCCAAGATCCATGTCAGCACTGGAGAGGAATCCTCAGGCTTTCCGGCACCTTCTCCACAAAAGGATCTTAGGCCCCGGCATCGACGGGAGAGGAATCCCGAGAGGCCCGCTGCTACTCGCATGGGGACTGGCCTTTCCTGAGGCCACAAGAGCGGGTCCCTGAGGTCCCCGTCGTAAGTCAGAGCACCTGCCGCAACTTGAGAAAATCCAGGAGGTTCTCCCCTCCAGGCGAGATGAGGCCCATTTCCGCTGAGGCGTCTCGAGGCTAATCACACCTAATCTCTGGAACTTCCAAAGGGTCCTTCACACCCTTGCTGCAACTCAAGAAGTTCCCGACATATTCCGATCTTCACTCGAGAGGAAGCACGAGAGTCCCCACCCACATCCAGCAGTAGCCCGATTTCCGCCTCCTAGCTCGAGAGGAGGGATCCTTTCCCTGCGTGATCGGGAAAGAATTCCCGGTGTTCCGTCACATCTCAAGAGGAGCGCGCTCTCCACAGGAAAGGCGAGAGGAACTCCAGGGTCGTGCCACCATTGCCCAGAGTCCCCTGATGTCCTCAGTCCATTCCAGGGAAACCTGTTTTTCCCTGCACTGGCCGTCGACTTTCAAGCCGAGGATCGACTCACACCACGGTGGCACGTGGGACAGCCTGTGGGAAAGCCTCTTGGGAAAGCCTTGGGAAAGCCTCGTGGGAAAGCCTCGAGGGAAAGCCACAGATCCGCTTGATCCACGCGAACGGGAAGCGTGACACTGCTGCTACAGCTCGGGAGGAAAGCCGCACGTGCATTGCCCCCACTCGAGAGACGAGGACTGACTGCCCCTGGGGAGACTCCAGAAGTACCCCAAGATCCATGTCAGCACTTGAGAGGAATCCTCAGGTTCCGGCACCGACTCCACACAAGGTCTTAGGCCCAGGCATCTGACGGGAGAGGAATCCCGAGAGGCCCCTGAGCAACTCGCATGGGGACTGGCCTTTCCTGAGGCCACCAGACGCGGGTCCCTGAAGGTCCCCGATCAGTAAGTCGAGAGCACCTGCCGCAACTCGAGGAAAATCCAGGAGGTTCTCCCCTGCCAGGCGAGATGAGGCCCATTTCCGCTGAGGCGTCTCGAGGCTAATCACATCTTAACATCTGGAACTTCCAAAGGGTCCTTCACACCCTTGCTGCAAGCTCAAGAAGTTCCCCGACATACCCGTCTCCACTCGAGAGGAAGCACGAGAGTCCCTCCCACATCCAGAGGAGCCCGTTTCCGCCTCCTAGCTCGAGGGGAGGGAATCCTTTCCCAGCGTGGTCGGGAAAGAATTCCCGAGCGTTCCCGTTGCATCTCAAGAGGAGGCGACTCTCCACAGGAAAGGTGAGAGGAACTCCAGGGTCGTGCCACCCATTCCCAGAGTCCCCTGGATGTCTCAGTCCATTCCAGGGGAAACCTGTTTTCCCTGCACTGCCTCGATGTTCAAGCCGAGGATCGACTCACACCTCGGTCCGTGGCACGTGGGAAGAGCCTTGTGGGAAAGCCTCGTGGGAAAGCCTCGATGGGAAAGACACAGATCCCTTGATCCACACGCGAAGGGAAGCGCGACACTACTGCTACAGCTCGGGAGGAAAGCGCACGTGCATGCCCCACTCGAGACGAGGACTGACTGCCCTGGGGAGAATCCAGAAGTTCCCAAAGATCCATGTCTGGCACTGGAGAGGAATCTTCAGGTTCCGGCACTGAGTCCACACGAAGGTCTTAGGCCCCAGCATCGACGGGAGAGGAAATCCCGAGAGGCCCTCGAGCAACTCGCATGGTGACTGGCCTTTCCTGAGGCCACCGAGAGCGGGTCCCTGAAGGTCCCCATCGTAAGTCGAGAGCACCTGCCGCAACTCGAGAAAATCCAGGAGGTTTTCCCTCCAGGCGCGATGAGGCCTATTTCCGCTGAGGCAACTAGAGGCTAATCACACCTAAACTCTGGAACTTCCAAAGGGTCCTTCACACCCTAGCTGCAACTCAAGTAGTTCCCCGATATACCCATCTCCACTCGAGAGGAAGCACGAGAGTCCCGCCCACATCCAGAGGAGGCCCGTTTCCGCCTCCTAGGTCGACAGGAGGGATCCTTTCCCTGCGTGGTCGGGAAAGATTTCCCGGCGTTCCCGTCGCATCTCAAGAGGAGGCGCTCTCCAAAGGAAAAGCGAGAGGAACTCCAGGGTCGTGCCACCATTCCCAGAGTCCCCCGGATGTCTCAGTCCCATTCCAGGGAAACCTGTTTTCCCTGCACTGCCTCGACTTTCAAGCGAGGATCGACTCACACAACGGTGCCACGTGGGGACAGCCCTGTGGGAAAGCCTCGTGTGAAAGCCTCGTGGGAAAGCCTCGAGGGAATGCCACAGATCCCTTTTATCCACGCGAAGGGCATGCGTTACACTGCTGCTAAAGCTTGGGAGGAAAGTGCACTTGCCATGCCCCACTCGAGACGAGGACTGACTCCCCTGGGGAGACTCCAGAAGTACCCCAAGATCCATGTCAGCACTGGGAGAGGAATCCTCAGGTTCTGGCACCGACTCCACACAAGTCTTAGGCCCTGGCATCGACGGGAGAGGAATCCCGAGTGGCCCCGAGTAACTCGCATGGGACAATGGCCGTTCCCGGAGGCCACCAGAGCGCGTCCCTGAGGTCCCCGTCATAAGTCTAGTGCACCTGCCACAACTCGAGAAAATCCAGGGAGGTTCTACCTTCCAGGCGAGATGAGGCCCATTTCGCTGGAGGCGTCCTGAGGCTAATCACACCAGACCTCTGGAACTTGCAAAGGGTCCTTCACACCCTTGCTGCAACTCAAGAAGTTCCCCGATATACCCGTCTCCACTCGAGAGGAAGCACGAGAGTCCCGACCACATCCAGAGGAGCCCCGTTTCCAGCCTCTAGCTCGAGAGGAGGGATCCTTTCCCTGCGTGGTCGGGAAAGAATTCCCAGGCGTTCCCCGTCGCATCTCAAGCAGGAGGCGCTCTCCACAGGAATGGCGAGAGGAACTCCAGGGTCATGCCACCATTCCCAGAGTCCCCCAGATGTCCTCAGTCCATTCCAGGGAAACCTGTTTCCCTGCACTGCCTCGACTTTCAAGCCGAGGATCGACTCACACCACCGGTGGCACGTGGGACATGCCCTGTAGGGAAAGCCTCGTGGGAAAGCCTGTCGGGAAAGCCTCGAGGGAAAGCCACAGATCCCTATGATCCACGCGAAGGGATAGCTGACACTGCTGCTACAGCTCGGGAGGAAAGCCGCACGTGCATCGCCCCACTCGAGACGAGGACTGACTCCCCTGGGGAGACTCCAGAAGTACCCCAAGATCCATTTCAGCACTGGAGAGGAATCCTCAGGTTCGGCACTCGACTCCACACAAGGTCTTAGGCCCCGCATCGACGGAGAGGATCCCGAGAGGCCCAACAATCGAATGGGGACTGGCCTTTTCTGAGGCCAGCCAGAGCGGGTCCCTGAGGTCCCCGTCGTAAGTCTAGAGCACTGCTGCAACTCGAGAAAAATCTAGGAGGTTCTGCCCCAGGCGAGATGAGGCCCATTTCCGCTGAGG
>NW_017214981.1:0-24276 GCF_001704415.2 Capra hircus
TTCCAGTTACCATAATTCTCTAAAATGCTTCTCTCACTCTATATGTTTGCCCATCATTTTTTGCTATACTGTGTTTGTCCTATACTGATTCCTTGAATTTTTAGCTTCAAAGTCGCAAGAAATCTGGTTTCTCTTCATTTCTTTGCATGCATCTATCAGCCTAGTGATTTAAGGAAGCATTGTCAAAGGTAAACTATTTAGTAATTTAGCATGCCTCTGTTTCTCTGTGAAGTATTAGAGAGTCCTTATCATTTTACATGAATAAACACTGTGTGGTTGTGTACTGGTGAATAATTGACATTTTAATGGAAGTAATGAAACTCACCCACCACTTAAAGTATGCTGATGGTTCTGTTGGAAATAGGTCATTTGTTGGGACAATTGTAACAGTTTTCCCATCTCCCACTTGTTTGCCTTCTAATCATCTCATGCTTATTTATAATAGACATAGTATTATTTATTATTTTAAAATTTTTCTTTACTTATTTTTTTGGCCATGCTGCACAGCTTATGGGATCTTATTCCCCAACCAGGGATCAGACCAGTGTCCTGGCAGTGAAAGTGCCAAGTCCAACTTCGGGACCACCGTGGAATTTCCGCTTAGAGTTTTTTTTTAAACAAATGACTGAATCAGAGCCATAGAAGTTAGATTTGGGGAAGCCAATTTAATGACGGTGGGTAGCAGTGTGCAGGAGACTCTGTGCGCCAGGCACCGTGTCGAGTGCTTTCGAGTCTGTCATCTAATCCCGCAGGCGCCAGGTGAGGTCCAGGCTGCTGTTATCCCCATTCAGCAGACAGGGACACTGAGGCTTAGAGAGGCCGAGCACCGTGCCCAGGCTCACACCCAGCAGTGTGGTTCGGACTGGTCTGATCAGAGCCTGGACACTTCCTGTGGTGCCGTCCAGCCCGCTTTGCTCCAGAGGTTCTCGTGTCCATCACAGCATCCCTGATGGGGAGCATCAGGAGGGAGCTCCCTGCCTCTCCCTTTGGTCACTTGGTTGAGCCCCTGTTGTTGGAGTCCAGTGCCCCGAGGGCTGGCCTTCCTTGTCCCTCTCCCACTCCCAGCCCGCTGATGGAGCACTCCTGGGGCCTTCCTGCAGGACTCGGGCAGCCGTGCTCCAGTTCAGGCAGCTCAGTGCCCGGGAGCCCTTCTGCTGGCACAGCAGAGCAGCGCCATCACCCTGGGTTGGTGACCTGGGTGTGCCGCTCGCCCACTCTGTGGCCTGCTTTGCCCTCCTGGTAAGTGAGGACACGGCACTGCCCATCCTAGTCATGTGGGCACCAGTGGGCGGCTCCCATCCTGGGGGAGGCGGCCAGGCTGGCGGACCAGAGCCTTCCTTAGGAGGAGGCCCGGGGAAGGGCTGGCCGTGGTCCCTGACTCTAGGCAGCTGTTTGTCTCCACTGAGTCCATAGTCAACCCAGGTGTGTCACTTCCCTGCTCTGTTCTTTGTTGTTTTCTGATTTTTATAAGTGCTTATTTTCACTTGAATTTGAGATTGATCCCCGTTCAGTTCCATGTGGATAATTTCTAGCCTTTGTAGCCTTCTGTTGTCTGAGGTTTCTTGGTAGAGGCAGGGGAGGGTGCCCAGTTTATCCAGCTGCTGTTGAATGAGTTCAGCTGTATTTTGCACTAAGTCACTTTGTTGTCACAAGCTCCTGTGGGGCTGCAGGGGACCAGTGTTCTTTACAGAATCCCATTAAAAAGGACTGGTTAGTTGGTTAAAACAACACACTCATTGTTTATAAAAATACTTGCATGCATGTTTCCAAACCTCCCTGCTTAACCACACACCCAAATGTGTAAGTGAGACCTGTCTGGACCCCGAGGGGTCATCTGTTCCCCACACTGTTGCCACCAGTGTCTTTCCTATCTTCAGACTCAGGACTAGCGGAAGAGCTGGGATCCAGGCGAGATCATCTTTTTCTTTTTTTATTAGTTATTTTTTAATGGAAGGAAAATTGCTTTACAGAATTTTGTTCTTTTCTGTCAAACCTCAACATGAACCATCCATAGGTACACATACATCCCTTCCCTTTCGAACCTCCCTCCCATCTCCCTCCCCAGCCCACCCCTCTAGGTTGATACAAGATTATTTCTTAGTGAAGACCTAGGAGAGCTTCATGTAAACCACCGGGAGCAAATGACACTCAACTGGTGATAGAGCACTTCAGTGTGTAGCCCCCGGTCTGTATGTTACTGAGAAATACAAGCCAGACACATGGTGTTCGCCATGGAGGGCTTAGGTACCTTTTCTGTGTTTCACTTGTTGTCATGGGTTCAGTAACCTGCATCATCACTACAAATGATCTTGGGTGGTGTACAAGCTGTTTCCTTTTCTCCTTCAAATAGAAAGGTCTGGACGGCTTTGCTGACGAGGTTTCTTACTCTTACTAGTGGTGCTTCTGCAGCAGCATCTGGCGATGAGCACAGTCCTTTCATCAGGGCAGTTCATGCCATGCAGGGTTCTCCGGTGCTGGCGTGGCTCTGCTGTCCTGCCTGGCAGGGCATCTGCGTCACTGGATTTCAGGGGAGTGCAGAGCCCGGCTGCAGGCGAGGCTCCCATCCGGGGGTCTCGGCACTCAGTGGGGTGTTCTCGCCTGCTCCACGCCCCGCTTCTCTTGAACAAACCAGTCCTTTAAGATGGCATTAAGTTAGAACAAGGCATTTTTTTGTATTTGGCGGATAGCATAGCTAATATATTTTCAAGTAAGTTTCTGGTTATAACATAAAGCCTGTGTGATTGCCTTTTTCGACACAGTCTATTGTTTAGCCAATTTTACACTTACCTCACTCCCTCAGCTGCCAGCCTTACAGGAAGAGGTAGAAGATGACACCATCAAATGTGAAACCTCGACCTCCGCCTCACTGCGGTCCCTTCGGCTGGACCGGCTCACAGGCTCACTGCGCACAGCCAGCGACCGAGGACATCAGGGACGCCCGCAAGTAAGGGGCCTGCTCACCTCGTGGTCAGTTTCAGGAGCCCTGTGCCTCTTGTCTTGAAAGAGTTGCAAGGATGGTTGTAAAGGAATCCCACTGGATTCGGTGCCTGTGTTTAGTGGTGAACTTCAGGTGCTGGGGTAGAAGAGCTTAGTGACCTAGGTGATTTTAGAAAACATCCGTCTCTACGTATTGGACTCCTGTGGGAGGTCTCTTCCTGCTCTTGCTAGAGGTCTGCCAGGCCTGGGCGAGTTCCTGATGGTTACAGCTCCGTGCCTCTCGGCTTTGCTCTTGAGGGTCCCTCCCTTTTCTTCAAGGGTCTCCTCTCAGGAGACTGTCTGTCCCCTCCTGTGACTGACACTGTCCTCATTCAGACCCCCACCTGCTGAGCTCCCGTCGTGAGCCAGGCAGCCCTCGATGGAGGGCACATGTGGTCACCTGCCCAGCAGCCCTGCACAGTTACCATCGCTCTCCTGCCACCGGCCGAGGACGGTCACCCTGTAGGAGGCGGGGGGAACTGCCAGAACTGGGGAGCTCGCCTTCTCTGGGAGCGTTGTCACCTGCCAAGCCAGAGACCCTGGGGGAGGGTCGGGGCGCCCTCTGCCACCAGCTCGTCTGGAGTGAAGCCCTCCTTGGGGGAGAGCTCCAGTCAGAGAATCTCAGCTTCCTGGGGCCATTGTTTGTGGCTGGAAGCCTGCATCGCTCACGTGGAGTGTGGTTGGTGAAGGAGACTCCACTGTCTGCTGCGAGGTTGAGGCGTGGGTGTTGCTGGGTGGCCGGTTCTATGAGTAGGTCTTATGGAGGGGTGTGTGTTTGCACAAGGGTGCCAGTTAAAGGTCGTTTTCTCTCCCCGAAGCGCGACAGGCTCTCAGGACGGTCCCCGGGGGCAACCCCCAGCAACAGCAACAGCAGCCCAGAAAGCCCCAAAGAAGAAGGGCATCAAGTCCTCCATCGGTCGTTGGTTTGGCAAGAAGGAAAAGGGCCGACCTGGACACACCAGCAAGGAGGCGTTAGGACCAGGTGGGTGCTTCGCCGTTCAGAGGGAGGAGGGTCTGCATGTATGTCCCTTCTGTGTCTCCCCCGCTGTGCCCACGAGGCTCCTGTCACTCACGCTGGGTGTCCTCCTGGGAGGAGCAAAGGAGGCGTCAGTCTTCTCTAGGGTCCGAGATGATCAGATCAGTTGATGAGTGGATGGGTGGACGGGTGGATGAACAGATGGCTGGCTGGATGGGTGGTGTGAACGGAGCATGGAATGAGTAAAGCAGATGCTTATACTCCGATGAGAAACGTATTCTACGAAATGGTTGAGTAGGAGCTGGGCAATGACTGTTTCCTCCAGAACAGTGACAAGTGTTTGGAAACGGCCTAAGTGCTCATCAGAGAGGAGTGAGGTACAATCTGTGGGCACCCCACAAGGAACAGCATCCCCTCCTTCTTGCCACTTTCCCCATCCCCAGGGCCTCATGAGGGGTTCTGCCCATGCCCCCCACCCCAGCCCACAGCCACTCAGGTCCTCCTGGGGTCTCCTCATCACACAGTGTTTTCATCAGGCCCCCGTCTCTCTCGGCTTCATCTCCTTAAGGACAGGGTATGTTCCTGCCTCTTCAGCCAGATATTTGTTGAGTGTCTTCTTTTTGCTGGGTGTGGGATTTACAGGGTGAGTCAAACAGATGTGTTCTGGAGCACAGTGAACGGGGAAGAGAGAAAAAGGAGCAGATTATTCAATGCTATCCCTCTTGTTAGTAAATACAACACTGAGCTGGATGGTGCATTGATTGTATACCAGATGCTGTGTGTGCCCCTTACCAAGCAGGTGCTGCCACCTCCCGATTTACAGGGGAGGAGACAGTGACGGTCACGCGGTGAGGCAGTGGTGAGGGCAGGTTCACATCCACGCAGTGGGACCATGCACTTTGCCGAGCCCCAGCCACCTCTCTGGTGGATGCAGCAGGAATGAGATGGTTCTATGTCATCACTGATTCGATGGACATGAGTTTGAGCAAACTCCAGGAGACAGTGACTTACAGCCAAGCCTGGAGTGCTGCAGTCCATGGAGTGGCAAAGAGTTGGACACAACTGAGTGACTGAACTAAAACCTGAGTGTGTGCTAAACTGCTTCAGTCGTGTCTGACTCTTTGTGACCCCAGGGACTGTAGCCCAGGAGCTCCTCTGTCCGTGGGATTCTCCAGGCAAGAATACTGGAGTGGGTTGCCATGCCCTTCTCCAGGGCATCTTCTCAACCCAGGGATCGACCCCACGTCTCTCGTTATCTCTTGCAGTGGCAGGCAGGATGTTTACCGCTAGCGCCACCTGGAAAGCCCCAGGGAACGCTGACAACTAGGAAATGCAGAAAATAAGGGGGCTGCTCCTAAGTTAAACTAGAAGAGCAGCAAGCACACATTGAAAAGAGGAAAACACACGAAGAGCGACAACAGTGCCGACAGAAACAAGCCGGGATGTGTTCACCCACAAAGAAAGTATCTGTGCCATTCGGAGGAGGAGCCCGCCAGCCCTTGGAGGGACAGTCGGAACTGGAATGAAAACCGAGGCCATGGTCAGCAGTGCCCACCCACACAGCCAGAGTGGCGTGGTGTCACTCACCGGCTTCCTGTGTCCCCAGAGCTGCTGGGGGTGACATCTGAGTGCTAAGGCCAGGCAACGTCCCCAGGTGAGCTAAGGCATCCCTGCTCTCCTTCCAATGCTGCTGTGGGGCTCTCTGTGGGCGGCCACCCTCATCGCCTGCTCTGCCACCCGCTGGGGCCCGGCTGTCCCCCTGGGATCCTTTCAGCCCTTGAGCTTGGGTGTTCCCAGCCCTCTGCCACGCCGGACTGGGACGCAACTCAGGACTTGGGCTTGAGATATGAAGGAGACCGTGAATCTGGAAGGACACAGCCCTGGGGCCCTGGAGTGAGCATGTGAGAAGAGCAGGAGAGCAAAGCCCCCTCGGAGAGGCAGCAGAGCTGGGGAACGTGCCCACACCCACTGCTGCCTCTGGCACAAGTGCCTCTTCTTTGCCTCTCCTTGGCCTGAAACAGACCCCAGCTGCTGCTGCTCCGCAGAGGCTTCCTAAAGATTCACATCCTGCAAGAGCTATTGTCCTGTTGCTCTGGGGCTGCCTAAGTGTGCTCAGGAGCGTCAGACAAGTGGGGCTGCCACGCCTGATGCTGAGGGAGGGCCTGATGCTGGACTAAGGCCTGATGCTGGAGGAGGGCCTGATGCTGGGGTAGGGCCTGATGCTGGGGGAATGTCTGATGCTACACTAGGGCCTGATGATGGAGGAAGGCCTGATGCTGGGGGAGGGCCTGATGCTGGGGGAGGGCCTGATGCTGGATGAGGACCTGATGCTGGGGGAGGGCTTGATGCTGGGGGAGGGCCTGATGTTGGGGGAGGGCCTGATACTCCAGGAGGGCCCTGATGCTGGACTAAGGCCTGATGCTGGAGGAGGGCCTTATGCTGGGGGAGGGCCCTGATGCTGGGGCGGGAACATCTGATGCTGGACTAGTGTCTGATGCTGGGGGAGGTTCTGATGCTGAACTAAGGCCTGATGCTGGAGGAGGGCCTTATGCTGGGGGAGGGTCTGATACTGGATGAGGGCCTGATGCTGGGGGAGGGCCTGATGCTGGGGGAGGGCCTGATGCTGGATGAGGACCTGATGCTGTGGGAGGGCTTGATGCTGGGGGAGGGCCTGATGCTAGGGTAGGGCCTGATACTCCAGGAGGGCCCTGATGCTGGACTAAGGCCTGATGCTGGGGGAGGGCCCTGATGCTGGACTAAGGCCTGATGCTGGAGGAGGGCCTGATGCTGGGGTAGAGCCTGATGCTGGGGGAATGTCTGATGCTGGACTACGGCCTGATGATGGAGGAAGGCCTGATGCTGGGGGAGGGTCTGATACTGGATGAGGGCCTGATGCTGGGGGAGGGCCTGATGCTGGGGGAGGGCCTGATGCTGGACTAGGGTCTGATGCTGGAGGAGGGCCTTATGCTGGGGGAGGCCCTGATGCTGGGGCGGGAACATCTGATGCTGGACTAGGGTCTGATGCTGGGGGAGGTTCTGATGCTGCACTAAGGCCTGATGCTGGAGGAGGGCCTTATGTTGGGGGAGGCCCTGATGCTGGGGCAGGAACATCTTATGCTGGACTAGGGTCTGATGCTGGGGGAGGTCTTGATGCTGGACTAAGGCCTGACGCTGGAGGTTAAACGTCTGATGCTGGTGGGAAGGTCTGATGGTGGTGGGCAGCCTGTTCCCAGATGTACACAGAGTTGTGATTATAAATCTCTCTGAGAAATCTTTGTTTCATACTTTCCTGACCACCTTGCTATGTTCTTTTTTTCTGAAGCATAATTGCTGTGCAATGTCGGTTTGCTTTCTGCCGTACAGCAACATGAATTAGCCATAGATGTACGTGTGTCCCCTCCCTCTTGAATCTCCCTCCCACCTCCCCCTGCTACATTCTTGTTTCTATGGATATATGAATAATAAAGACTGTTGACTAAAATAACATGAAAAGCTCCCACACACAAGTGTGCACACGTACACTCCCTAGTGCATCATTCGGGTCCACGTCAGGGTTGCCCTCGGCCACCCCGCCCTGGGATCCACGGTGAGCCTCGACACCTGCACTTTGTTCCCACCCTCGGCCTGCTGGCCACGCCTCAGCAGCAGAGGGGCCCTGTCCCTGCAGGTGCTGAAGTGATGGACGCCCTTGTCTCCGGAGCCAAGGACATGAATACCAGGTCGGTCGTCCTTTGGGGACACCTATACTTCCGCCTTCTAGCCTTCCATTGTATCCACCCGTTTCTCTTAACAGAATGTCCGTGTGATGACACGGGCTCCCATGACCAGCTCTGGTCTGTTCTCATTGAGAATACTGCTTACCCTCGGCACTCTTTATTGGCAGTGGGAAATTTTGCTTCAGTCCTTTATTGAAAGAAAGCAATAAATAATCCTGTCATAAGAAATAGTTCAAAAGTGGACTGTGCATACTTTGGCACATATTCAGGAAGTTCACAAGAGATTAATAGAAAATCAGAATGTTAACAATGAATTGTACAAGGAAAGGCAGAACACACATGTGAAGAGACATGCCGTCTGTGTCTGCTGAGAGATCAGCTGCATAATAAGGCACCATGATCTGAACGCATCTCTTGCTGGCTGCTTTAATGTGCTACTGAAAAAGTAAAAGTTACATTTGCTACTTATACTATCCAAAATGGCTATGTCATCAAAATCTAAAAATGTATGCCTAGGTCCATTCTTTAAACATGTTTACAAACAGATGGAAAAAGATGATTTACATCAGAAAAATAAGGCCTTTGTCAGAGCTGCACTGTGCTGTCTGTCTGTCGGGGAGGTGGCGCCCTCACTGTCCAGCTCGATGGCTCCGCAGCGGGTGCAGGGCATCGCAATTGGTCCTCGAAGAGTCTCACCTGAGAGGAGGGATCTGGGTCCACAGAGACTGGGTTACAGGAGAGATTTTCATAGTCGTCTTCTAGTTATCCTTTCAGCCCAAATTTCATTAAAAGCTCACATTTAACACCCAGTACTTTTAAATCACTTCACGCTGCAGACAAAAAGCATTTCTTCCCAGAAACAAAGTACAGCTTAGGTCAGTCGTTGAAATACAATAATTGGTTGAAATTAAGTTCGCTGATTTCAGAGTGATTGTTGGAGAGCTTGGTTACATTCTGGAAGGATAATGCACACCGTGTCATGATGATTTTACAATCGCAGTAAAACCCCTTCTCTCATGGTTTAACATTTAAAAATTAAACAAGAATAATGACAATAAATGCATCTTTGCAAAAGCCCTATATTTGTTCATAGGATTTATACAGACAAGTATTACAGTACAATCATTTGAAAGACTAAAATCAGGTATCAGAACATGAACTGATCTGAACGGATATTCATAGCCTGGATATACAAGAAAAAGGAAGTATATAAATGAAGTCATAAGTTTACATAAATATAAGAAACATTAAATTTTAAAATATTTTCTCTATGGTATTCATGAATTTTTCACTAATTAAAAACTCTGTAATAAAATATCTTATGGTCCAGATAACAAGTATTGACAGATTAAAGATTGCATCAGGTTCAAAATGTAGCCTTTGTCGTATTCTGGACGCTGTATAATCACCTACAGAAGTAGTGCGGGTAAACTGGAAACAAACACATAGACGAGTCAGTCCTGGGACGGCAGCTGGTGCCCGAGGCCCTCCTCTCCAGACACCCCGCCCCACCCCATCGTGGGCTTCAGCTGCTTTGAGAATTCAGAGAAATGTGAAGGACCAAGCAGATCAAGGAGAGAACTCTGTGGCTGACTTTATTCTGACATATAGCTAAAAGCTGCTGGTAAAAAAACTTAAAACCCAATCCAGCTTTCTAGCTGAGACATGAACAGGACAGAGCAGACAGCCTCCTACTCTCAGAGTGGCTCGAGCAGGGCTGGGCTCCCGGGCTGGACCCACCAGAGGACCGCCCAGAGCCTGCAAGGGAGGGTGGCCCCTCAGCGGTGGCTGACCCCCAGATGCCGGGGCACTTCTGTGTTAAACACTGGCCTCTGGATGAAGAGGCCCAGGGCAGGGCAGCCCTGTGACCCCTGATGCTCTGGGCCCTGTTCCCTCCGAGAACGTGCACGCAGGGCATGGCCAGCAGCACTGCTGCTGTGGGAGGGACACCCGTGTGCACGGACGCGAGGGAGACGGGCCATGTTCTGACCACTCAGGTGGCAGGCGAGCGCCAAGGTCACGTTCTCTGCTGCTGAGGGCTCCTCTCCCGGCGCGACCTCTGGAGACCTGCTGACCCTCCACTCCTAAGGAGTGGCCTCCGTGCCCCCATGGGACCAGGCCGGCGTGTACTCACCACAAAGCTCAGCTGGAGTAAGTCCTGACTGTAGCACAATCCAGCCTCTGTGTTCCCGCCACACTGCTTGGTCCCAAGAGCACAGGAGGAGCGTGCAAACACAAACTGTGGTTAGTCGTGCAATATCACACGGGGCACGAGGACACACACACACCTGCAGCGCCCACTCCTACTGAGGGTGGGGAAACTTCTAGAGGGTGGATGAGCTGGAGAGAGCAAGCCTGGGGGCTGCCACGTGGGGGTCCCTGCCACCCGGAGGGGGGACGGGACGGTCACACTAGAGCATCAACGGCACATTCGATGACAGAAACGCCGACATGGGGACAGCTACTCCACAGCTACTCAGCTATTCACAGAGCTCCAGATCACATATTCAACACAGTCTATTGTCACCCAGTTTTACACTTACCTCATTCCGCTCAGCTGCCAGCTTTATGGGAAGAGGTACGAGATGACAAGACCACCATCAAAAGTGAAACCTCGAGCCCCACCTCTCTGCGATCCCTTCGGCTGGACCGGCTGCAGATGGGGCGCTGCGCACCACCAGCCACGAGGACGTGAGGGACACCCGCAAGTGAGGAGCCTGCGCGCCTTGTCGTCAGTTTCAGGAGCCCTGTGCCTCTTGTCTTGAAAGTGATGGAAGGATAATTTTAAAGGAATCCCAGTGGATTCGGTGCCTGTGTTTAGGGATGTCTGTGTGTGTGTGTGTGTGTGTGTTCTGGTAGGCAGGTTTCTCTAGATCTGGCGTTAAGGTAGACGTCTTACTCTGTGTGTGTGTGTTCGTGTGCGCGTGTGCACAAGTGGGTTTTTCTTTGCTCTGTTGCTACACCATGGCTAATTCTAGGATGTTCTGGTGGCTTCCCAGAGAACAATTCAAAGTACGAGGATTTTCTGACCACAGTGGGTAATCTCAGCTCTGTCAGTCAACCAGAGACAACATTGACTACAGGGAAAATGCCTTATCGATAAAACGTGAAAAAATATTTTAGTATTCCAGAAAAAATATCATTTGAATATAGTTTAACATTTATGGCATTATAGGTGTGAGAATCAGTTTGTTTCTCAAAACTGTTTTCTTTCTATTAAGCCCCAATTTGTCTCAAAGATATTCTTTTAATTGCTAAATTTACGCAGTCAATGCATCCACTTTCAGAGAATTTTTGAGGGTTGGTGAATCTCAGATTTTCACGTTCTGTGGAAACCCCCAGGGAGAGCACTGCGGGCTCACCAGGTGCTGGACGTGCTCCGTGAGGAGTGGAGGCCAAGGCCACCGCGTCCCCGTTGGTCATCGCAGTGTCCTGGGCGTGCGGGGACTCCCCTCGGGCATCGTGTACCTCCTGCTCTAAATGCTGTCTTTCCTCTTCCCCTTGGTGGACACTGTCATGCGCCAGCTCGCAGGGGAAGCCGAGTCAGCAGGTCTGCTGAGCTGTGTGCGTCCTGAAGCCTCCCCGTGGGGCTCGTCCCCAGCTCCAGGATCTGAGCTGAGCAGCGCTGCAGGAGTAGGGCACGGTGTTGGTGAAGGGGAGCCCAGCGAACTCTCGTAGGAGGTGCTGGGCTGTGCGGACGGTCAGTCTCAGAAAACAAGGCCACACCTGTTGTCTGGGTGGTGCCACGTGTGGAGCATTTGATGGGAAGAAGCTCACACAGCCATCTTGTTAGGAAAGACAGCTTGACCGTGGTGCTCATATCCTGCTTTAAAGTGCCCGTGGTCAGCCACAGAGGGTGTGGCTTTCTCTTGGGCATATCTGTTCCCCATAGAATTCACTGTACTTCCGAATGTCTTTCTCCTGTGACTCTAATTTTAAGGTGAGGAAGCATGCCACGTCAGTTTACTGCTAAGCAAGTGTTTTAATGAATTGTACTTGGGGACTCCAATTTCATCCTCGAGGGGGCAGAGGCGGTCCTAGCTAAGTAGCCCCACAGGGCAGGCTGAGCAGGGTCATTGCAGCAGAACAGACAGCCCCCCAGGCTCGTCTCGAAGCTGTCTCTGTAAAGAGAGGTTTCAGCTGAGAGTGAGCTGTTGACACCAGAGTGATGCGATATCTTATAGCCGAGGAAGGAAATACACCCCAGCAGAAGCCAGGCGAGTCTTCCATTTGCTTCTGGATGGTGGTTGTGGTTAAGACGCAAACTCCAGGCATGTGGTACATGCTCGTTCCCCTGGGATACGGGAAATTTAAAAGTTTGCCTTTTTTTAAAACTCTCTTTGAGCGATTAAGGGGCTTCCCTGGTAGCTCAGATGGTAAAGCATCTGCCTGCAATGTGGGAAATCTGGGTTTGATCCCTGGGAGATCCAAGATCCCCTGGAGAAGGAAATGGTAACCCACTCTAGTACTCTTGCCTGGAAAATTCCACGGAGGGAGGAGCCTGCTAGGCTACAGTCCATGGGGTCGCCAAAAGTTGGACGTGACTGAGCGAAAACACTTCCACTTTCACTTTTTGAGCTATTAAGATACATGTTGTGTTTTCTGGTATAATTATTCCCAGAAAATAGAGTATTTACTATTCTAGGAAACCTAAGGCTGAAGTAAAGGAACAGTTACTTGAAATTTGATGTGAAGCATTTCGAGCTTTAGCCATACATAGACTTCACAGTCTTAAGTGAAGTCTGATGCTATTTGAGTGTATTGAAAAGCCACTGTGTATCTTCAGGGAATTCCCTAGCAGTCCAGTAGCTAGAACTCCGCACTTCCACTGCAGGAGGCCTGGGGTTTGATTCCTGGTTGGAGAACTAGGGTCCTGCAAGCCACACAGTGGCCTAGTCAAAAAAGAATAACCAGGATCTTAATGGCAAGTTCTGGAGAAAACAATCATTGCCCAGCTCCTACTCAGTTTCGTAGAGTATGTTTCTAGAATTGGAGTGTAAATATCTCCTTTATTCATTCCATCCTCTGTTCATCCACCCACCCATCCAGCCAGCCAGCCATCTGTTCATCCATCCATCCACTGACTAATTCATCCATCCATCCATCCACCCATCCATCATCCACCTGTCCACCCAGTCAGCCAGTCATCTGTACATCCATCTATCTACTCACTAATCCATTTATCCACCCATCCATCCATCCTCCATCTATCAATCCATCCATCTATCCAACCACACATCTGTCCATGCATCTATCCAACCACCCGTCCATCCATCCACCCATCCACTCATTAATCCATCCATCCATCCATCCATCCATCTATACAAACTTCCTTCCTCCCTCCCCCGACCCCTTCCTTCCATCCTTAGTTCCTCAGTAGATCTTTACATTTTTGTGCAGATTGGTATTCTATTCCTCTTAAGTTTAATCACAGGGTATTTCTATTCCCCCACCACCTTGCTCTTTTGGATTGCATCCTTTCTCCACTGCAATTTCCAGCAGTTACATGATTCTTTTGCCAACAGTAACTCTGGAGAGTTGTTAGCATCTGACTCCCTGACAGAGCTCTTCTATTATCACCACGCTTCAGCTGATACTTTTGGGTTTTCCAGGTAGGCCATCATATCATCTTTCATCAGTGGCTATTTTATTTCCCTCTTTCAGTAACCACAATTATTATTGACTTTTCTTGCCTGATAGCACATTCTAGAACTTACAGAGCATTGATAATTAACAGAGGTGATCACAACATCCTTGACTTGTCCCTGACTTTGATGAGACCACTTGTAACACATCACTATTCAGTGTGATTTTGGCCCTTGGCTTGAAATAGATGTTTTTAAAGAGTTTTTAGCAGGAAGATGTTCAGTTCTATCCAATGAAGTGGGCGACAGAGGATGAGATGGTCAGGTGGCATCACAGACTCAATGGACGTGAGTTTGAGCAAACTCCAGGAGATAGTGAAGGACAGAGAAGCCTGGGGTGCTGTAGTTCATGGTGGAGTAGATTGTAGGAGGCCATGATTCTCCTGCCCTGGCCTGTAACTGCCCCGTTTGCCACACTACATTGCAACATTTCCCATTAAGAGGCACAGCGTATTTCTGCAGCTTCTGGGCTGGCCTTGTGACTTGGCTTGGCCAACAGAAAGAGGCAAAGTGACAAGCTTCACAGGGCCTTGAGAGCTTTGCTCTCTGGCCACTTCCCTGTGAACAAGCCCCGGCCAGCCTGCTGGAGGACAAGACTCCCATCATCACCCCTGCCAACAGCCAGCTTGTCCATCAGGAACCATGGCTACCCTTGAGCAGCCAAGCTCAGCTGACCCACCAGCTGACTGTAGATGCAGGACTGTCCCCACTGGAGATCGACCACACATCTGGCCCCAGTCAGCTCCCCGACCCACAGCCAGATGAGGGATAATGGGTGGCTGTTTGCAGCCACTAAGTTCTGGGTGGTTCACTGTGCAACAGTAGATAATCACACAATGGCTGTTCTCTTTTGGCCTGCTGAACATGAACTGATGTTTACTGTTGTGTCTTGGAAATCACAGAATGAGCCTGTATGTGCGATTGGGCCCAATTTTTTGACATGCTGCCGAGTTGCCAAAAACTCAGCAAATGTGACCAGGCACTCTTTATCAGAATTGGCTGAGACTTTATAAAATCGAAGGCTCATTTTGTCTTATTGCTTCAAAAAATGCTGCTACTGGGATTTCCCTGATGCTCCAGTGGCTAAGACCCCATGCGCCCAATGCAGAGGGCCTGGGTTTGACCCCTGCTCAGGGAATTAGATCCCACAGGCCACAACTAAAGATCCCACGTGCTGTGACTAAAAGATCCAGCACGATGCAGCTAAGACCCAGCATGGCCCAATAAATAAGTGTTTAGAAACTGGTGCTGGAGTCAACTTGTGGGAGAGGATGGGGTGTGGTCCCTGGGTTGCCCAGGATGCTGGGATACCAACAGATTAAAAAAAAAAAAACTGAACTGTAATATTACCATTTCACAACACTTAATAAATGAATGGATCCAGGCAATAAAACTCAATGGCTGCTAGCACCACAAAAAGAGAAAAGCAAATGATCTATGCTTCCTGATGAAAAGCAGAAACAACCTACAAAATGTAGTCTCACCAAAAGAAGACTGGATCTAATCTAGCCTCTAGACCTGAAGGCCAGTTGATAGGAAGGAAAGGAAAGTTATGACCAATCTGGATAGTATATTCAAAAGCAGAGACATTACTTTGCCGACTAAGGTCCGTCTAGTCAGGGCTATGGTTTTTCTTGTGGTCATGTATGGATGTGAGAGTTGGACTGTGAAGAAGGCTGAGCGCCGAAGAATTGATGCTTTTGAACTGTGGTGTTGGAGAAGACTCTTGAGAGTCCCTTGGACTACAAGGAGATCCAACCAGTCCATTCTGAAGGAGATCAACACTGGGATTTCTTTAGAAGGAATGATGCTGAAGCTGAAGCTCCAGTACTTTGGTCACCTCATGCGAAGCGTTGACTCTTTGGAAAAGACTCTGATGCTGGGAGGGATTGGGGGCAGGAGGAGAAGGGATCGACCGAGGATGAGATGGCTGGATGGCATCACGGACTCGATGGACGTGAGTCTGAGTGAACTCTGGGAGATGGTGATGGACAGAGAGGCCTGGCGTGCTGAGATTCATGGGGTCGCAAAGAGTCGGACACGACTGAGCGACTGAACTGAACTGAACTGAACAGAAAGGCAATCAGTAGAAAAATCTAGGCTCCCTAGATCAGAGGGTTTTTCCAACATATCGCGAGGGAAAGTTTTGTTTTTGTTTTTAACAGACAAGGTACTTACAGATTACAAAAACCTTAAAAGATATATAAAAAATAAAATCATGCTATAGTGTTTCAGGATGAACACTTGGATGATAAAACTATGGAGAAGAGTAAGGAAGAGCGATCATAAAATCTTAAGAGCAACAGGCAGAATGGTTACTTTTTGGGTGGGGAGGGCCTATGGTTGAGGTGACAGACTGGGGGCTCTGGTGTGGCGAGCAAAGGCCACTTTGGTTTGTAATAATTTATTAGGGTGAACACATATTACTTGTTTTTGTGCAATATTTAACATTGTTAAAATTAAGGTTAAATCAATCACTTCATAGTAAGCTTATATCACAAAACATGTCACCTATTATACAACACTTGGCATTTTCTACTGTTCCTTGACAAGGTACATAGAGACATATTTTTTAAATGTGTTTTCTAGTGATTATGAAGCATTTCACAGGAAAGGCCATTCAATGTTATTTTCCATAAGCCTTTCCACGCAGCTGTGAGAGGTAACGTTTTTAATGGCTGCCTTGCAAAATCCATCCACGTGTGCTTGACCAGTGTGCCTGTTTGACTTGTTTCTGAGTGCTTGCTATGATGGAACAGACTTACAGAAACACCTGAATACATTTTTTTTCATTTGGGCCATTTCTTTGTAGCAAGTCTTTCAAAAGTTATGTAGTCTAAGAGTTTGGACTGTTTTCTGTGTTCTGGGAACGCTGCACCACTTTTTCAAGTTGTTGCAGCTGTGATCTTACTTATTATTTATTTATTTACTGGTCGCACCGCTCGGCGATCTTCGTTCGTTTCCTGACCAGGGATGGAACCCGTGGCCCCTGCAGCGGAAGCACAGCCTTAACCACCAGACAACCAGCGAATTCTGCAGTTGAAATCTTTAGAAGCCTCTTACTCCCTGCCCTAAAGCCCTCAGTGTCCCCTGGCCTGCCTATGCAGGCTCAGCTCTTAACATTTGATTCTGGTCAATCACTTCCACCTCTCCCCGGGACCAAGCGCCACCTTTCAACTCATTTCTCAGCATAGGATCGCTGCTTCCCTCATAGCCAAGTCCCAATCTTGATCATCTGCCGAGGGCCACAGCAGCTCTAACACCAGGTCCTTCCCTAAACCTCAACTCAGTATCTGAGGCTTTGCTCTCTGCCGCCAGCCCACCCAAGGACATTAACCTGGACATCAGTGCCAGTACAGGTACCAACACCAACATCAACGGAACGCACCTGCTGACTCCAGCTCAGGAGCGCCACCTGTCGGCGGGCACCACGGGCTCCAGAAGGCTTCTCATCTGCCCTACACCATCTCTCCTCCTGCCCTGGGACCCCAAGCGCTGCTCCTTGGTCTCCCTCCTGCCCCAGTCCCTGCTCCACCCAAGCCTCTGGGGCTGGTCCATCCTGAAACGTGAGCTCTAGTTCGCAGGATCTTGCAGGAATCAAAGAATTAGGAGTGACCAACAATTAAGTCAATGTTTACTGTGTTTCTAGAAGAAGAAAGAGAAAGTGAAGGTGGAAGAGAAGAAGGAAACGAGAAGGGGGAAAGGAGAGAAGGGGGAGATGCTAGGGCAGGAAGGAGGAACGGTGTTCTGTTCTTTCTGACTTCTTAAGCTTGCCTGAGTGTGGCCAAGCTGAGAACCTCGAGCCCTGGCATCTACTGGTGCCCACTTGCTGCGCCGCAATAACCTCTAGAGAGACCTATAAGGTGACCCCACCAAGCATCCCTCTCACACATTTCTTGACATCCACGTCCTCACCGCAACCCCAATACACACCGACATATCTCACGCTATGTAAACGTATCCCCTTGGTGCTGGCGCCCTGTACCCTAGGAGGAGACAGGTGAGAGAAGAAATCACGTCTCCCAGGGGGTCCCCTGACTCCTTCTCCTCCCTGGAGGACCCTCCCCTGGGCTTAGCTACCTGTGACGGCGACCAAGTGCAGCAGGCAGAGGCGGTTGGCCAGGATGATGAGTTCATGTCGTCCAGGTCGGGGCTGGATGTGAACAAGCCAGTGTACAGGTACTCCAGCACGGCCCGCATGCAGCTCTTGCTCGTGTAAGGAAATACCACCTGCGGGTGGGAAGGAATGGAGCAGGCTGCAGCAAGGTCCAGCTTTCGGGAAAGAGCAGCAGTTCTGAAGAACTCAGAAGGCTCTGGCCTGGACATTTGGTCTCCCGTAGACAGGCCATCACCCCCCTGCGGTCCCTGGACCTGCTCAGAATCCCTCCTTCCCCAAAGGCTAATCTCCCACACCAACAGCCTGCAATGAACCCATCTGCTGAGGACCTGTGAGCAGGGCTCCAACAGATTTAAAAGGACCTGGATTCACATTAGCATCCTTCTGGTCTGGAGGAAGCATGGAGTCCTTCCGGTCACCTGCACCCGGCCCCCTCTATCCTTCGGGGAGCAGTGCCAAGTGGGATGTGGATGAACAGAGCGAATACCAGCTGGTCTCTCTGGGCTGCTCGAAGCTACAGCTCTGGGCCTCTGGGATCTCTCCAGAGTGGGACCGACACAGCAACTGCTTTCTCATCAGCCGCCAGCCTCTCCAGGCTGCACTGGGAATTGGCTGGAACTTTACAGCTGCTTCTGTGGCTCGGAGAGTTCCCATCTCACACTTTGCACATCTCAACCCACTCGCGCTTCAGGGAGCAGAGACAACTCAAATCTCAAACTCTCCTCTTCACCTCTCAGAAGGACTCCCTTTCCAGTGTGTGCTAAGTCGCATAAGTCATGTCCAACTCTGCGCGACCCTATGGACTGTAGCCCGCCAGGCTCCTCTGTCCATGGGATTCTCCAGGTAAGAATACTGGAAAGGGGTGCCCTTCCCTCCTCCAAAGGATCTTCCTGACCCAGAAATCCCTTCTCTGGGTTAGAGGATGCTATGCTCTACCATTCTTTGTTCAGCCTTTCATTCAAGTGTTTGCTAGCACTGACTAAGGGACCAGAGCTGAGAAGGGTACTCAGCAGAAATAAAAGACCTCATCCCCATACTCAAGGGAAACCTCAGATCAGCTGGAGAAACTTGGTGTGGACCCTTGGAACTTTAAGCAGATTCACAAAGGAGGACACTGTGAACTACAAGGCTGAGGGATGGACAGTCAGTGTCACAGTTCAGAGAAGGGTAGAAAGGAGGTCAGACTTGAACTCCAGTTTTGATTTGGCTAGAACTCGCACTGACTCCTGATGTTAACTCTTAGGAATTTTTCTATCTTTTGACTATAAACCCCACTTGATCATGCTCAACTAAGAATTTAAACCAGGTCTATACTGAGGTCTCTTTTCCCCTATTGCAATAGTTTCTGAATAAAAATCTGTTCTTACTGCTTTAAGAAAAAAGTTTTTTCTAAACTACAGAGCTAGGATGTGACCATAATTCCCCATCTTGGTATATTGCAAAGTCCTTGGCTATAGGAGCCATCTCATAAACTTCTCTTGGGCCCATCACTTGGTGGTTTGGACAGAGTCAAGGCTGAAGGAAGTACCGTGAAGTGACAGATACCTTGGATGGAAAGGGAGTAAACCTCTCTCCCTCCCAGCCGTTTCCATCCTGGCCTCACCTCCCTGGTGGAACTCTCCACAAATGGCCCCCCAAACATGGCAGCCATCCAGTCACAGCTAGAAATCAACAGGGGCTTGTGGGTGCTGATGGTGCCATCATCCAGGATGAAGGTCACATCTGTTGGGTGAGAGAAGACGCATCACGTGAAGATGGGGTGAAAGAATATGGGACAACCAACCCACGGGTCGACACTGCTCCCAGATAACTGCTTCCTCCTGAAGCCACGGTCTGTGAGCACCACATGACCACAATCTCAGGCTGGGGGCTCTAGGTTTCAGGAGCAGAGCCACGGTATCTCCAGGACATCGGTGGCTGAGATGACTCAGAATGCTACTCAGACCAACCCAGACTCGGCAGAAGGCTCCTGGAGGGAACTCCCCTGCCTTTGGGACACCAGCTCCTAAGCCTGTTTCATACCTGAGAAGGTGCCTTTGGCCAAGCACTCCTTAACCCGGTTGGTCTGGCAGACATGGAAGGCGTTGGTGATCTCCTGGTTCATGAAGGCCTCACTGTTGAGGATGTTGGCCACCAACATGTGCAGATCAAAGACCTCAAGCAGCTCAGCAATGTGGGCGGTGGGCATGAGGTCTTGCTCATTCTCGTCCAGCTCCCCTGTGTACAGGTACTTGAGAACAGCCCAGAAGGGCCCTGGCTGGATGGAGTTGTCCATTTTCACCACCACCATCAGCCGGGATTTGTAAGTCAGTGGGTCTTCTGTCGTCTCTTCCTGGACGCTCACAAAAGCTCGGCTCCAGGAAGACAGCACTCGACCCCGCCCAGGCAGGTACCCTATCCCATTGCCCTGTAAGATCCCATCGCTGGTGGATGCCCGGAGCCCACCAGGCCCAGAGCCCCCACCCTCCTCCACGCTCTCACACACGTCAAAGCTGGCTGCCCGGAGCAGGAAGTTCCGGCCGTGGGGGTGGTGGTGGTGGTGATGGTGGGGGTGTTGATCAGGGTGACCCCGGTGGTCCTCTGAGCGGGGGCCCCCTGACCCCGAGGGTCCCCCCAGCTCCCCCTCACTCAGGTCCATGAGGAACAGGTCGTAGAACTTGGAGGAGGACATGGAGAGGTAGGTCTTGTGGGCAGAGATGCGCACCCGCTCCTGAAGCACAAGGATGACGTCTGCACACAGCCGTATGCAGGGCTTCCTGGGCAGCTCAGCTGGTAAAGACTTCCCTGCAATGCAGGAGAGTCCGCTTCAATTCCTGGGTTGGGAGGTTCCCCTGGAGAAGGGATAGGCTACCCGCTTCAGTATTCTTGGGCTTCACAAAACAAAACCTATAGTTGATGCACAGAAGATCAACGTCTTTTAAAACCTGAGGATAGTTCCTTAATGTTTGATCCTGATATCTGATTTTTGTTTGTTTGCACTATGTATAATGCTCATTTGTAAGAGTGTGTGCGTTTGTGTGTGTGTGTGCGTGTCTGTGTTTGTGTGTGTGTGTGCATGTGTGTGTGTGAGCTGCTCAAGGAGGGAGCGGGAGTGATGGACAGTCTCCGGCTCATGGATCCGGGGCCTCCTCATGGGCCAGGGCACCTGACTCTTGGTCCTCACTCCTGACATTGCTCCAGGGGGTACAGGCCATGGCCACGAACTTCCTATCAGGGCACCTGGGTACAGACACAGGGATGACGTAGGGGACCCATCAGGGACAGCTGGCTGGATAAGGAGAAAGAAGGGGCAACCTCTTGTCCCAGGTCTCCTGAAAGTCAGTGGAGGGGGGACAGGCTCCTGCTGTCTGCAGGTCAGGATGCCCTCACTCCCCTCACTGGGCGGGAGAAGGATCCAGGCTTGTGCACTGCAGCCCCCGGGCTCCTGCTGAGTGTTCAGAGCTGTCCTTGCAGGGCCTCTGCAAGGGGCCCCTGGCCTCCCTGGGCTGCAGGGGGAGTCCTGTGAGGGGGATCTCATCCAGGTCAAGGGTCACAAGGGTGTGGACCCAAGCTGAGCTTCATCCTTCAGTCAAGCTTTAAATAGGAGGCCCTCTCGTCCTCCACCTGTTGACTCTTCCTGCCAACCTCAGCCAACACTGGAGCGTCAGAGGACAGCGAATTACTATTGACCTTCAAGTCCCCAAATAGGAAAGATTCAGGTGCTACTGGGGAACAAGGGCTGGGTGTGAGCCCAGTCAGATTGGCTCAGGGTTTTATAGGAACCTTGAAGGAGCACACACATGGCCTCATTATGGCTTCTGTCTGCCGCCAGCACCTTTGGTCTTTCTAGGCCCCTTCTTGCTTACAAAATAATTAAAGATTATATTTAGGACTCAATAGGTATAAAGATGAATATAACTGAGACAGAACTCTATTCAAATAGTTTTGTATCATTTCAAGATTTTTTTTAAAAAATGGGGGTATAATTGCTTTACAATATTGTATTGTTTTCTGGTGTACAATGAAATGAATCAGCTATATGTATACACATACCCCTCCCTCTTGGGCCTCCCCAATCCTCTAGGTCATCACAGAGAATGAAGCTGAATTCCCTATGCTATACAGCAGGTTCCCACTATTTATTTTACACGTGGTGGTGTATATATGTCAATTCCAATCTCCCAGTTCATCCCATCCCCCCCTCCCCACCTCCGCCCCATCCCATGTCCAGATGTGTGTCCTCTGTATCTGTGTCTCCCCTCCTGCGCTGCAATAGGTTCATCTGTACCATTTTTCTAGATTCTACATATATATTTAAAATTTTTCATGGGCCACTGATGGGATCATGGGCCCTAACCTGTAGCCTCCTGTGCCCAGTGGAAAAGCTAGCTTGGCCTAAGGGGAAATGTGTGGAAGAGGTGTGGGGATGGACACTGCAAGGGGCAGTGTGGGACCACACAGTCGGGTGAGGAGGGGCCTCTGCGCCTCAGAAGACCCCACCAGGCAAGAGAAAGCCTGGAGGCGATGGGGCTCCATAGGAAGAGGGGAGAAAATGGGGTCCAGGGAAGCTCAGGAGTTTCCCTGGTGGCTCAGATGGTAAAGAGTCCGTCTGCCACGCAGGAGACCCAGGTTTCATCCCTGCGTTGAGAAAAATCCCCTGAGAAGGGAATGATCCCCTGTCCCCCTGGAGAAGGCAGTGGCTACCCACGCCAGCATTCTTGCCTGGAGATCCCATGGATAGAGGATCCTGGCAGGCTACAGTCCACGGGGTCGCAAACAGTTGGACATGACTTAGTGACTAAACAACAACAATCAATATGAAACATTGATGGACTTTTTTTTACTTAAATACTGTCTTTGAAATTCAGAATGTACTTTTCACTTGCAACACATCTTGATTCAGAGAAGCTGTTTGAAGTGCTCCATTCCCATGAGGACCTGGTGATTACTCTATTGAACAGCACCACCTGGGCCTCTAGAACTTAGAGAGGGAAGTCCTAATTCCTGTTCTCAATGAGCTCATAGTCATTAAGAGACACAACGAGGCACAGAAAAAATACAGTGATGAGGGAAGAGCCTTCAAACAAAGCTCATGCCATTGCGCCCTGGCAGGAAAACAAGAAGAAAAATGGGTCTGACCTGTAGAGAGTCAAACAGTGACCCAAAGGATGGGGGTTCTGTGATCTGGAACTGAGCTGAAGACTTGGAAGAGCTGTCACAACCCAGGACCCCATGTTCCTAGGCTTGGCCTTCACTTCCTGGGCTTTCCTCCTTCAGATGACCTCAGTCTTCCTTGCAGGATCTGTCTCTCTTGTCTAATTCATATTTATTAATAATGAAAGATGCTCTTAAAAAAACCCAACATGTAAAACCTTTCCTTAATAATGTGTTATGATGATGACACTTCCCATCAATGATAAAAAATTAACTCTTCAATAATGATACAGCAACTAGGACACCTTCTGAAAAATAATGATGTTTCCCTTATGCTCTTCTTATTGGATGATTAAAATAGGTGGATCAACGAATTAATTGTAATATATGAACCAGAAAAGTCTGCAAAAATATGAGAAAAAACTTCTTACCACTTTGGAGAGAGGATGAACTTCTTCAGTATGACAACAAATTATAAAACTTGCCTAAAGGCTTTATAAAAATTAAGAAGAATGCCAAAGGGAAGAAATCGTGACAAAGATAAAAACAAACTAGAAAAAAGTACTCAGAACACAAATCACACTTAGAAATGTAATTTCCTTAATCTGTAAGGATTCATAATGAACCGAAAGAAGATAAACAAGAAAATAGTAGACTTAAACAACATTATAAAACAATTAGACCTAGCAGACATCTCTAGAATACTCCAGTCAACAACAAAAGACATTCTTCTCAAGTGTACATGGAACACTCCCCAGAATAAACCATATCCTAGCTCATAAAAAAAATATCCACATATCTCAAAGGAGAGCCATAACAGAACCCGTGCCCTCCCGCCACAGTGGAATGGAATCAGAAATCACAGACAGGAAGGGGCTGGGGAACTTCACAGCCATGATACAATCTAAACAACACACTCCTCTCCAATAACCAATTAGTCCAAGAAGATATCAAAAAAGAAACTGTAAAATCTTTTGAGATGAATGAAACTGAAGATACCACATACCAAAACTTACGGGATATAGCTAAAGCAGCTGAAAACTTAGAAAGAAATCTATGCCTATAAATGACTGCATTAAGGAAGAAAATCTCAAATCAATAACCTACTACTATACAGTGAGACACTAGAAAATGAAGACCATCCTAAAGGTAAAGTAAAAAAGGAAGGAAATAATACAGATTAGAACAGAAAGTAATGAAACTAAAGCTAGAAAACAACAGAGTCCGTGCTGATGAGCCTGTGATGGCCTTGTGGGGCCCTGGCCCTTCTGCTTGACCAGAGCTGCAGTCGAAACAGGAAACGGCCGTTCTGGTCCGATCTTCTGCCCCAGGAGGAAGTGGTGAAGGAGGGAGATCAGGTTCATGGAGGGGAAGGGAGCCAGCTGTGGTAGACTCGTTGCTCTAAGAGATGTTATGCTACTTATTACCTGTCTTGTTTTCAGTAGCTGTCAATATATTCCTGAAACCTAAAGCAGGCAGCACAGCGTGGGGGCTCCTGTGGGGGTTGAATGATTGAATAAAGGCTGCATGTATTCCACTGTGGGGGTGTTAAAGTATTTAGTAATAATCCTCCTACAACTAAAAATTTCTGATTTTTTTCAAAATTATTACATTGAATGTATTTGAAAATAAAACACAAGTACAAAATATGCTTGGTGGGCTTGAACCCAGATTCTACTCTTCTGGGGAAAGTCACCCACTTTAACGTCATCA
>NW_017214982.1:0-14268 GCF_001704415.2 Capra hircus
AAGAGTCCCCCAGATGTCTCAGTCCATTCCAGAGGATCCTGTTTTCCCTGCACTGCTTCGACTTTCACGCAGAGGATCGACTCACACCACTGTGGCAAGAGTGACAACCTTGTGGGAAAGCTTCATGGGAAAGCCTCGAGGGAAAGCCACAGATCCCTTAAACCACGCGACGGGAAGCGTGACACTGCTGCTACAGCACGGGAGGAAAGCGCACGTGCATGCCCCTACTCGAGACGAGAACTGACTCCCCTGGGGAGACTCCAGAAATACCCAAGATGCATGTCAGCCCTGGAGAGGAATCCTCAGGTTCCGGCCCCGACTCCACACAAGGTCTTAGGCCCTGGCATCGACGGGAGAGGAATAGCCAAGGACCTCTAGCAACTCGCATGGGGACTGGCCTTTCCTGAGGTCACCAGAGCGGGTCCATGAGGTCCCCGTCGTAAGTCGAGAGCACCTGCCGCAACTCGGTAAAATCCAGGAGGTTCTCCCCTGCAGGCGAGATGAGGCCCGTTTCCACTGAGGTGTCTCCAGGCTAATCACATGTGAACTCTGGGACTTCTAAAGAGTCTTTCACAGTCATGCTGCAACTCAAGAAGTTCCCCGACATACCCGTCTCCACTCAAGAGGAAGCACGAGGGTCCCGGCCACATCCAGAGGAGCTCCGTTTCCGGCTCCTAGCTCGAGATGAGGGATCCTTTCCCTACTTGGTCGGGAAAGAATTCCCAGCATTTCCATCGCATCTCAAGAGGAGGCGCTCTCCACAGGAAAGGCGAGAGGAACTGCAGGGTCGTGCCACCATTCCAAGAGTCCCCCAGATGTCTCAGTCCATTCCAGGGAAACCTGTTTTCCCTGCACTGCCTCGACTTTCAAGGCGAGGATCGACTCACATATCGGTGGCACGTGGGACAGCCCTGTGGGAAAGCCTCGTGGGGAAGCCTCGTGGGAAAGCTCGAGGGAAAGCCTCAGATACCTTGATCCTCGCGAAGGGAAGCGTGACACTGCTGCTACAGCTCAGGAGGAAAGCGCACGTGCATGCCCCCACTCGAGACGAGGACTGACTCCCCTGGGGAGACTCCAGAAGTACCCCAAGATCCATGTCAGCACTGGAGAGGAATCCTCAGGTTCTGGCACCTGCTGGGAGCCAGCGTGAGGAATCCCGCCCGTGAGAAGGTCATGAGGAAGAAAGCTGACATACGCAAGGCGTGCTCAGATTTCAGGGACCCCTCTGCAAATTCCTAAGCACGTACCCCAAAAAAATCTGCCTCTTTTGTGCTCTGCTTTTCCACTCTTCTGACATTTTCTGGAAAAAGTCAATTCAGGGCTATAGTCTTCTGCATTTGAAAGAGTGTTTCAATCCAAAAACCCCTCCGATGGCTTTCTAGCCTGCCTGCAGGACTCGTACAGCTGCGCTTGTGATTGTTTGAGGCCTCCTGACAGCAGGAGGCACAGGAAGCTTAAAACATCGTAGGAATGTAGGAGCTTCCGAGGAGTCAAAATCTTTAGAATAGGACTGATTAAAGGTTTCATTTTTTGGGTCAATGCTTGCTGCCAAATTTTCATATCCTTTATTTTTAGATATAGTTGGTATATAGAAAAACAAGTAGTAGACCTGGTATTAGCAACATTAGATCTTTGAGTTAAGTACCTTCTTTGTTATATCCCACTGCACCTTTGTTCTATAGAGATGTAACTTTAATGCTTTAAGGAGATGCAGATTAAAAAAAAAAAACACTTCAGGGGAAACAAAATTAACATTCATTAAGGAAGAGAGCCAAAAAGTGTTAACAAGCCTCTTGGCCAAAAGATAATGTAAATTACATGAGACCTTTTGTATACAAAAATGATATACGGAAAGAATCTGGGTTTGCGAACGCTACATAATTTTGTGTTACCCATTGATCTCCGTGTTTTATCAAACCTATAAAAGGCCTTCTGAACAATAAAGGATGGGGGCCAGTTTCTCCAACAAGTCTCTCGGCCTGGTTTCTTGGGACTCTGGCTCCCCATGTCTCTCTCTCTCTCTTCTTCTCTCCCTTCCCTCTCTCTGCTCTTTACTTTAACTTCAGGCTGAATCTCCATCTGGGGCGCGGAGGCTTGCCAGGTCTACTTACTTGCCCCGGCTGTTAAGACCCGCACGAAAGGGAGCTTAAGGCGAGGCACCCTTAGATATTCAAGCGGGCGCCGGTGGCCCAACGTAGATGGTGCAAATTCCTTGTCTGGAATTTTATTGGCCTTCCGCGTAAACCAAGTTATTCAGCCCTCTTCCTCCACTTAATCTTCTTACTACACTATAGTTTCTTAATCTAATCTTACATTAATAAACAAAACAAGTCTTTCCACGCCAACGCCGTCCATCCTTCGAATTCCCTGGATCCACCGGGGCTGGACCCCGGCAGGCACCGACTCCACACAAGGTCTTAGGCCCTGGCATCGACGGGAGAGGAATCCCGAGAGGCCCCCGAGCAACTCGCATGGGGACTGGCCTTTCCTGAGGCCACCAGAGCGGGTCCCCAGGTCCCCGTCTAACGAGAGCACTACCGCAACTCGAAAAAATCCAGTTCTCCCCTCCAGGGGAGATGAGGCCCATTTCCGCTGAGGCGTCTCGAGGCTAATACACCTAACCTCTGGAAATTCAAAGGGTCTTCACACCCTTGCTGCAACTCAAGAAGTTCCCCGACATACCCGTCTCCAACGAGAGGAAGCACGAGGTCCCCCCACATCCAGAGGACCCGTTTCCGGCTCGAGAGGAGGGATCCTTTCCTGCGTGGTCGGGAAGAATTCGGCGTTCCCATCGCTCAAGAGCAAGGCTCTCACAGGAAAAGCGAGAGGAACTCCAGGGTCGTGCCACCATTCCCAGAGTCCCCCAGATGTCTCAGTCCATTTCAGAGGAACCCGTTTTCCCAGCACTGCCTCGACTTTCACGCCGAGGATCCACTCACACCATGGTGGCATGTGGGACAGCCCTGTGAGAAAGCTCGAGGGAAAGCCACAGATCCCTTGATCCCCGCGACGGGAAGCGTGACACTCTGCTACACTGTCCCTGAGGTCACGGTCGTATGTCGAGAGTACCTGCCGCAACTCAGAAAAATCCAGGAGGTTCTCTGCTCCAGTCGAGATGAGGCCCATTTTCTCTGCGGCGTCTCGAGAGTAATCACACCTAAACTCTGGAACTTCCAAAGTGTCCTAAAACACCCTTGCTAAAACTCAAGAAGTTCCCCGACATTACCCGTCTCCACTCCAGAGGAAGGACGTGGGTCGGCCACCGCCAGAGGAGCTCGTTTCCGCCTCCCAGCTCGAGATGAGGGATCCTTCCCTGCTTCCTCGGGAAAGAATTCCCGACGTTTCCGACGCATCTCAGAGGAGGCGCGCTGCACAGGAAAGGCGAGAGGAACTCATGGGTCGTGCCACCATTCCAAGAGTCCCCCCAGATGTCTCAGTCCATTCCAGAGGATCCTGTTTTCCCTGCACTGCTTCGACTTTCACGCAGAGATCGACTCACACCACTGTGGCAAGAGTGACAACCTTGTGGGAAAGCTTCATGGAAAGCCTCGAGGGAAAGCCACAGATCCCTTAAACCACGCGACGGGAAGCGTGACACTGCTGCTACAGCACGGGAGGAAAGCGCACGTGCATGCCCCTACTCGAGACGAGAACTGACTCCCCTGGGAGACTCCAGAAATACCCCAAGATGCATGTCAGCCCTGGAGAGGAATCCTCAGGTTCGGCCCCGACTCCACACAAGGTCTTAGGCCCTGGCATCGACGGGAGAGGAATAGCCAAGGACCTCTAGCAACTCGCATGGGGACTGGCCTTTCCTGAGGTCACCAGAGCGGGTCATGAGGCTCCCCGTCGTAAGTCGAGAGCACCTGCCGCAACTCCGGTAAAATCCAGGAGGTTCTCCCCTGCAGGCGAGATGAGGCCCGTTTCCACTGAGGTGTCTCCAGGCTAATCACATGTGAACTCTGGACTTCTAAAGAGTCTTTCACAGTCATGCTGCAACTCAAGAAGTTCCCCGACATACCCGTCTCACTCAAGAGGAAGCACGGAGGTCCGGCCACATCCAGAGGAGCTCCGTTTCCGGCTCCTAGCTCGAGATGAGGATCCTTTCCCTACTTGGTCGGGAAAGAATTCCCAGCATTCCATCGCATCTCAAGAGGAGGCGCTCTCCACAGGAAAGGCGAGAGAACTGCAGGGTCGTGCCACCATTCGAGAGTCCCCAGATGTCTCAGTCCATTCCAGGGAAACCTGTTTTCCCTGCACTGCCTCGACTTTCAGGCGAGGATCGACTCACATATCGGTGGCACGTGGACAGCCTGTGGGAAAGCCTCGTGGGGAAGCCTCGTGGAAAGCTCGAGGGAAAGCCTCAGATACCTTGATCCTCGCGAAGGGAAGCGTGACACTGCTGCTACAGCTCAGGAGGAAAGCGCACGTGCATGCCCCACTCGAGACGAGGACTGACTCCCCTGGGAGACTCCAGAAGTACCCCAAGATCCATGTCAGCACTGGAGAGGAATCCTCAGGTTCTGGCACCTGCTGGGAGCCAGCGTGAGGAATCCCGCCCGTGAGAAGGTCATGAGGAAGAAAGCTGACATACGCAAGGCGTGCTCAGATTTCAGGGACCCCTCTGCAAATTCCTAAGCACGTACCCCAACAAAAATCTGCCTCTTTTGTGCTCTGCTTTTCCACTCTTCTGACATTTTCTGGAAAAAGTCAATTCAGGGCTATAGTCTTCTGCATTTGAAAGAGTGTTTCAATCCAAAACCCCTCCGATGGCTTTCTAGCCTGCCTGCAGACTCGTACAGCTGCGCTTGTGATTGTTTGAGGCCTCCTGACAGCAGGGGGCACAGGAGCTTAAAACATCGTAGGAATGTAGGAGCTTCCGAGGAGTCAAAATCTTTAGAATAGGACTGATTAAAGGTTTCATTTTTTGGGTCAATGCTTGCTGCCAAATTTTCATATCCTTTATTTTTAGATATAGTTGGTATATAGAAAAACAAGTAGTAGACCTGGTATTAGCAACATTAGATCTTTGAGTTAAGTACCTTCTTGTTATATCCCACTGCACCTTTGTTCTATAGAGATGTAACTTTAATGCTTTAAGGAGATGCAGATTAAAAAAAAAAACACTTCAGGGAAACAAAATTAACATTCATTAAGGAAGAGAGCCAAAAAGTGTTAACAAGCCTCTTGGCCAAAAGATAATGTAAATTACATGAGACCTTTTGTATACAAAATGATATACGGAAAGAATCTGGGTTGCGAACGCTACATAATTTTGTGTTACCCATTGATCTCCGTGTTTTATCAAACCTATAAAGGCCTTCTGAACAATAAAGGATGGGGGCCAGTTTCTCGAACAAGTCTCTCGGCCTGGTTTCTTGGGACTCTGGCTCCCCCCATGTCTCTCTCTCTCTCTTCTTCTCTCCCCTTCCCTCTCTCTGCTCTTTACTTTAACTTCAGGCTGAATCTCCATCTGGGGCGCGGAGGCTCGCCAGGTCTACTTACTTGCCCCGGCTGTTAAGACCCGCACGAAAGGGAGCTTAAGGCGAGGCACCCTTAGATATTCAAGCGGGCGCCGGTGGCCCAACGTAGATGGTGCAAATTCCTTGTCTGGAATTTTATTGGCCTTCCGCGTAAACCAAGTTATTCAGCCCTCTTCCTCCACTTAATCTTCTTACTACACTATAGTTTCTAATCTAATCTTACATTAATAAACAAACAAGTCTTTCCACGCCAACGCCGTCCATCCTTCGAATTCCCTGGATCCACCGGGCTGACCCCGGCAGGCACCGACTCCACACAAGGTCTTAGGCCCTGGCATCGACGGGAGAGGAATCCCGAGAGGCCCCCGAGCAACTCGCATGGGACTGGCCTTTCCTGAGGCCACCAGAGCGGGTCCCAGTGCGTCCCCGTCGTAAGGCGAGAGCACGTACCGCAACTCGAAAAATCCAGTAGATTCTCCCCTCCAGGGGAGATGAGGCCCATTTCCGCTGAGGCGTCTCGAGGCTAATATCACCTAACCTCTGGAACATCCAAAGGGTCATTCACACCCTTGCCTGCAACTCAAGAAGTTCCCCGACATACCCATCTCCAATTGAGAGGAAGCACGAGAGTCCCGCTCACATCCAGAGGAGCCCCGTTTCCGCCTCCTAGCTCGAGAGGAGGGATCCTTTCCCTGCGTGGTCGGGATAGAATTCCCGGCGTTTCCATCGCAAGTCAAGAGGAGCGCTCTCCACAGGAAAGGCGAGAGGAACTCCAGGGTAGTGCCACCATTCCCAGAGTCCCCCAGATGTCTCAGTCCATTTCAGGGAAACCTGTTTCCCTACACTGCCTCGACTTTCAAGCCGAGGATCGACTCACACCACGGTGGCACGTGGGACAGCCCTGTGTGAAAGCCTGGTGGGAAAGCCTCGTGGGAAAGCCTCATGGGAAAGCCTCGAGGTAAAACCACAGATGCTTTGATCCACGCGAAGGGAAGCGTGACACTGCTGCTTCAGCTTGGGAGGAAAGCACACTTGCATGCCCCCACTCGAGACGAGGACTGACTCCCCTGGGAGACTCCAGAAGTACCCAAGATCCATGTCAGCACTGGAGAGGAACCCTCACTTTACGCACCGACTCCACAAAGGTCTTAGGCCCCAGCATCGACGGGAGAGGAATCCCGTGAGTCTCCCCGAGCAACTCGCATGGGGACTGGCCTTTCCTGAGGCCAACAGAGCGGGTGCCTGAGGACCCCGTCCTAAGTCGAGAGCACCTGCCAGCAACTCGAGAAAATCAGGAGGTTCTCCCCTCCAGGCGAGATGAGGCCCATTTCCTCTGAGGCGTCCCCAGGCTAATCACACCTAAACTCTGGAACTTCCAAAACGTCCTTCACATCCTTTCTGCAACTCAAGAAGTTCCCTGACATACCCGTCTCCACTCGAGAGGAAGCACGAGAGTCCCGCCCACATCCAGAGGAGCCCCGTTTCCGCCTCATAGCTCGAGAGGAGGGATCCTTTCCCTGCGTGGTCGGGAAAGAATTCTCGGCGTTCCCGGTCGCTTCTCAAGAGGCGACGCTTTACACAGGAATGGCGTGAGGAACTCCAGGGTCATTCCACCATTCCCAGAGTCCCCCAAATGTCTCAGGCCATTCCAGGGAAACCTGTTTTCCCTGCACTGCCTCGAATTTCAAGCCGAGGATCGACTCACACGACGGTGGCACGTGGGACAGCCCTGTGGGAAAGCCTCTTGGGAAAGTCTCCTGGGAAAGCCTCGAGGGAAAGCCACAGATCCCTTGATCCACGCGAAGGGGAGCGTGACACTGCTGCTACAGCTCGGGAGGAAAGTTCCCGTGCATGCCCTTACCGGGAGAAGGACTGACTCCCCTGTGGAGACTCCAGAAGTACCCCAAGATCCATGTCAGCACTGGAGAGGAATTCCAGGTTCCGCACCGACTCCCCACAAGGTCTTAGGCCCCGGCATCGATGGGAAAGGAATCCTGAGAGGCACCAGAGCAACTCGCATGGGGACTGGCCTTTCCTGAGGCCACCAGAGCGGGTCCCTGAGGTCCCCGTCGTAAGTCGAGAGCACCTGCCGACAACTCCGAGAAAATCCAGGAGGTTCTCCCCTCCAGGCGAGATGAGGCCCATTTCCGCTGAGGCGTCTCGAGGCTAATCACACCTAACCTCTGGAACTTCAAAAGGTTCCTTCACACCCTGGCTGCAACTCAAGAAGTTTCTGCGACATTCCCGTCTCCACTCCGAGAGAAAGCACGAGAGTACCGCCTACATCCAGAGGAGCCCCCGTTTCCGCCTCCTAGCTTGAGAGGAGGGATCCTTTCCCTGCGTGGTCGGGAAAAGAATTCCCCGTGTTCCCGTCGCATCTCAAGAGGAGGCGCTCTCCACAGGAAAGGCGAGAGGAACTCCAGGTTCGTGCCACATTCCCAGAGTACCCCAGATGTCTCAGTCCATTCCAGGGAAAGCTGTTTTCCCTGCACTTCCTCGACTTTCAAGCCGAGGATCGACTCACACCACGGTGGCACGTGGGACAGCCATGTGGGAAAACTTCGTGGGAAAGCCTCGTGGGAAAGCCTCGAGGGAAAGCCCCTGATCCCTTGATCCACGCGAAGGGAAGCGTGACACTGCTGCAACAGCTCGGGAGGAAAGCGCAAGTGCAAGCCCCCACTCGAGACGAGGACTGGACTCCCCTGGGGAGACTCCAGAAGTACCCCAAGATCCACGTAAGCACTGGAGAGGAATCCTCAGGTTCCGGCATCCACTCCACACAATATCTTAGGACCCGGCATCAACGGGAGAGGAATCCCGAGAGGTCCCCGAGCAACTCGCATGGGGACTGGCCTTTTCATGAGGCCACCAGAGCGGGTCCCTGAGGTCCCCGTCGTACGTCGAGAGCACCTGCCGCAACTCGAGAAAATCCAGGAGGTTCTCCCCTCCAGGCGAGATGAGGCCCATTTCCGCTGAGGCGTCTCTAGGCTAGTCACACCTAACCTTTGGAACTTCCAAAGGGTCCTTCACTCCCTTGCTGCAACTCAAGAAGTTCCCTGACATACCCGTCTCCACTCGAGAGGAAGCACGAGAGTCCTGCCCACATCCAGAGGAGCCCCGTTTCCACCTCCTAGCCTGAGAGGAGGGATTCTTTCCCTGCGTGGTCGGGAAAGAATTCCCGGCGTTCCCGTCGCATCTCAAGAGGAGGCGCTCTCCACAGGAAAGGCGAGAGGAACTCCAGGATCGTGCCACATTCCCAGAGTCTCCCAGATGTCTCAGTCCATTCCAGGGAAACCTGTTTTCCCAGCACTGCCTCGACTTTCAAGCCGAGGATCGACTCACACCACCGGTGACTCGTGGGACAGCCCTGTGGGAAAGCCTCGTGGGAAAGCCTTGTGGGGAAAGCCTCGAGGGAAAGCCACAGATCCCTTGATCCACGCGAAGGGAAGCGCGACACTGCTGCTACAGCTCGAGAGGAAAGCGCAGGTGCATGCCCCCACTCGAGACGAGGACTGACTCCCCTGGGGAGACTCCAGAAGAACCCCAAGATCCACGTAAGCACTGGAGAGGTATCCTCAGGTTCCGGCACCCACTCCACACAATATCTTAGGCCCCGGCATCGACGGGAGAGGAATCCCGAGAGGTCCCGAGCAACTCGCATGGGGACTGGCATTTCCTGAGGCCACCAGAGCGGTCCTTGAGGTCCCCGTCGTAAGTTGAGAGCACCTGCCGCAACTCGAGAAAATCCAGGAGGTTCTCCCCTGCAGGCGAGATGAGGCCCATTTCCGCTGAGGCGTCTCGAGGGTTAATCACACCTAAACTCTGGAACTTACCAAAGGGTCCTTCACACCCTTGCTGCAACTCAAGAAGTTCCCCGTCATACCCGTCTCCACTCGAAAGGAAGTACAAGAGTCCCGCCCACATCCAGAGGAGCCCCGTTTCCGTCTCCTAGCTCGATAGGAGGTATCCTTTCCCTGCGAGCTCGGGAAAGAATTCCCGCCGTTCCCGTCGCATCTCAAGAGGATGTGCTCTCCCCAGGAAAGGGCGAGAGGAACTCCAGGGTCGTGCCACCATTCCCAGAGTCCCCCAGATGTCTCAGTCCATTCCAGGGAAAATCTGTTTTCCCTGCACTGCCCTCGAATTTCAAGCCGAGCATCGACTCACACCAAGGTGGCACGTGGAACAGCCCTGTGGGAAAGCCTCGTGGGAAAGACTCGTGGGAAAGCCTCGAGGGAAAGGCCACAGATTCCTTGATCCACGCGAAGGGAAGCGTGGACAATTCTACTACAGCTCGGGGAGGAAAGTGCACGTGCATGCCCCCACTTGAGACGAGGACTGACTCCCCTGGGGAGACTCCAGAAGTACCCCAAGATCCATGTCAGCACTGGAGAGGAATCCTCAGGTTCCGGCACCGACTCCACACAAGGTCTTAGGTCCCGGCATCGACGGGAGAGGAATCCCCGAGAGGCCCCCGAGCAACTCGCATGGGGACTGGCCTTTCCTGTGGCCACCAGAGCAGGTCACTCAGGTCCCCGTCATAAGTCGAGAGCACCTGACCCAACTCAAGAAAATTCTGGAGGTTCTGCCCTCCAGGTGAGATGAGGCCCATTTCAGGCTAGGCGTCTCGAGGCTAATCACACCTAACCTCTGGAAATTCCAAAGGGTCCTTCACACCCTTGCTGCAACTCAAGAAGTTCCCCAATATACCCGTCTCCACTCGAGAGGAAGCACGAAGGTCCATCCCACATCCAGAGGAGCCCCGTTTCTGCCTCCTAGCTCGAGAGGAGGGATCCTTTCCCTGCGTGGTCGGGAAAGAATTCCCGGGCGTTTCCCGTCGAATCTCAAGAGGAGGCGCTCTTCACAGGAAAGGCCAGAGGAACTCGAGGGTCGTGCCACCATTCACAGAGACCCCCAGATGTCTCAGTCCATTCCAGGGAAACCTGTTTTCCCTGCACTGCCTCGACTTTCAAGCCGAGGATCGACTCATACCACGGTGGCACGTGGGACAGCCGTGTGGGAAAGCCTCGTGGGAAAGCCTCGTTGGAAAGCCTCGAGGGAAAGCGCCTGATCCCTTGATCCACGCGAAGGAAGCGTGACACTGCTGCTACAGCTCTGGAGGAAAGCACACGTGCATGACCCCCACTCGAGACAAGGACTGACTCCCCTATGGAGAACTCCAGAAGTACCCCAAGATCCATGTCGGCACTGGGAGAGGAATCCTCACGTTCCCGGCACTGACTCCACACAAGGTCTTAGGCCCCAGCATCGACGGGAGAGGAATCCCGAGAGGCCCCCGAGCATCTCGGCATGGGGACTGGCCTTTCCTGAGGCCACCAGAGCGTGTCCCTGAGGTCCCCATCGTAAGTCGAGAGCACCTGCCGCAACTCGAGAAAATCAAGGAGGTTTTCCCCTCCAGGCGAGATGAGGCCCCATTTCTGCTGAGGCGTCTCGAGGCTAATCACACCTAAACTCTGGAATATCCAAAGGGTCCCTTCACACCCTTGCTGCAACTCAAGAAGTTCCCCGACATACCAGTCTCCACTAGAGAGGAAGCACGAGAGTCCCGCCCACATCCAGAGGAGCCCCGTTTCCGCCTCCTAGATCGAGAGGAGAGATCCTTTCCCTGCGTTGTCGGGAAAGAATTCCCGGCGTTCCCGACGCATCTCAAGAGGAGGGGTTCTCCACAGGAAAGGCGAGAGGAACTCCAGGGTCGTGCCACCATTCCCAGAGTCCCCCAGATGTCTCAGTCCATTCCAGAGGATCCTGTTTTCCCTGCACTGCTTCGACTTTCACGCAGAGGATCGACTCACACCACTGTGGCAAGAGTGACAACCTTGTGGGAAAGCTTCATGGGAAAGCCTCGAGGGAAAGCCACAGATCCCTTAAACCACGCGACGGGAAGCGTGGACACTGCTGCTACAGCACGGGAGGAAAGCGCACGTGCATGCCCCTACTCGAGACGAGAACTGACTCCCCTGGGGAGACTCCAGAAATACCCCAAGATGCATGTCAGCCCTGGAGAGGAATCCTCAGGTTCCGGCCCCGACTCCACACAAGGTCTTAGGCCCTGGCATCGACGGGAGAGGAATAGCCAAGGACCTCTAGCAACTCGCATGGGGACTGGCCTTTCCTGAGGTCACCAGAGCGGGTCCATGAGGTCCCCGTCGTAAGTCGAGAGCACCTGCCGCAACTCGGTAAAATCCAGGAGGTTCTCCCCTGCAGGCGAGATGAGGCCCGTTTCCACTGAGGTGTCTCCAGGCTAATCACATGTGAACTCTGGAACTTCTAAAGAGTCTTTCACAGTCATGCTGCAACTCAAGAAGTTCCCCGACATACCCGTCTCCACTCAAGAGGAAGCACGAGGGTCCCGGCCACATCCAGAGGAGCTCCGTTTCCGGCTCCTAGCTCGAGATGAGGGATCCTTTCCCTACTTGGTCGGGAAAGAATTCCCAGCATTTTCCATCGCATCTCAAGAGGAGGCGCTCTCCACAGGAAAGGCAGAGAGGAACTGCAGGGTCGTGCCACCATTCCAAGAGTCCCCCAGATGTCTCAGTCCATTCCAGGGAAACCTGTTTTCCCTGCACTGCCTCGACTTTCAAGGCGAGGATCGACTCACATATCGGTGGCACGTGGGACAGCCCTGTGGGAAAGCCTCGTGGGGAAGCCTCGTGGGAAAGCCTCGAGGGAAAGCCTCAGATACCTTGATCCTCGCGAAGGGAAGCGTGACACTGCTGCTACAGCTCAGGAGGAAAGCGCACGTGCATGCCCCCACTCGAGACGAGGACTGACTCCCCTGGGGAGACTCCAGAAGTACCCCAAGATCCATGTCAGCACTGGAGAGGAATCCTCAGGTTCTGGCACCTGCTGGGAGCCAGCGTGAGGAATCCCGCCCGTGAGAAGGTCATGAGGAAGAAAGCTGACATACGCAAGGCGTGCTCAGATTTCAGGGACCCCTCTGCAAATTCCTAAGCACGTACCCCAACAAAAATCTGCCTCTTTTGTGCTCTGCTTTTCCACTCTTCTGACATTTTCTGGAAAAAGTCAATTCAGGGCTATAGTCTTCTGCATTTGAAAGAGTGTTTCAATCCAAAAACCCCTCCGATGGCTTTCTAGCCTGCCTGCAGGACTCGTACAGCTGCGCTTGTGATTGTTTGAGGCCTCCTGACAGCAGGAGGCACAGGAAGCTTAAAACATCGTAGGAATGTAGGAGCTTCCGAGGAGTCAAAATCTTTAGAATAGGACTGATTAAAGGTTTCATTTTTTGGGTCAATGCTTGCTGCCAAATTTTCATATCCTTTATTTTTAGATATAGTTGGTATATAGAAAAACAAGTAGTAGACCTGGTATTAGCAACATTAGATCTTTGAGTTAAGTACCTTCTTTGTTATATCCCACTGCACCTTTGTTCTATAGAGATGTAACTTTAATGCTTTAAGGAGATGCAGATTAAAAAAAAAAAAACACTTCAGGGGAAACAAAATTAACATTCATTAAGGAAGAGAGCCAAAAAGTGTTAACAAGCCTCTTGGCCAATGATAATGTAAATTACATGAGACCTTTTGTATACAAAATGATATACGGAAAGAATCTGGGTTGCGAACGCTACATAATTTTGTGTTACCCATTGATCTCCGTGTTTTATCAAACCTATAAAAGGCCTTCTGAACAATAAAGGATGGGGGCCAGTTTCTCCAACAAGTCTCTCGGCCTGGTTTCTTGGGACTCTGGCTCCCCCCATGTCTCTCTCTCTCTTCTTCTCTCCCCTTCCCTCTCTCTGCTCTTTACTTTAACTTCAGGCTGAATCTCCATCTGGGGCGCGGAGGCTCGCCAGGTCTACTTACTTGCCCCGGCTGTTAAGACCCGCACGAAAGGGAGCTTAAGGCGAGGCACCCTTAGATATTCAAGCGGGCGCCGGTGGCCCAACGTAGATGGTGCAAATTCCTTGTCTGGAATTTTATTGGCCTTCCGCGTAAACCAAGTTATTCAGCCCTCTTCCTCCACTTAATCTTCTTACTACACTATAGTTTCTTAATCTAATCTTACATTAATAAACAAACAAGTCTTTCCACGCCAACGCCGTCCATCCTTCGAATTCCCTGGATCCACCGGGGCTGGACCCCGGCAGGCACCGACTCCACACAAGGTCTTAGGCCCTGGCATCGACGGGAGAGGAATCCCGAGAGCCCCCGAGCAACTCGCATGGGGACTGGCCTTTCCTGAGGCCACCAGAGCGGGTCCCAGTGGTCCCCGTCGTAAGGCGAGAGCACGTACCGCAACTCGAAAAAATCCAGTAGATTCTCCCCTCCAGGGGAGATGAGGCCCATTTCCGCTGAGGCGTCTCGAGGCTAATATCACCTAACCTCTGGAACATCCAAAGGGTCATTCACACCCTTGCTGCAACTCAAGAAGTTCCCCGACATACCCATCTCCAATTGAGAGGAAGCACGAGAGTCCCGCTCACATCCAGAGGAGCCCCGTTTCCGCCTCCTAGCTCGAGAGGAGGGATCCTTTCCCTGCGTGGTCGGGATAGAATTCCCGGCGTTTCCATCGCAAGTCAAGAGGAGGCGCTCTCCACAGGAAAGGCGAGAGGAACTCCAGGGTAGTGCCACCATTCCCAGAGTCCCCCAGATGTCTCAGTCCATTTCAGAGGAACCCGTTTTCCCAGCACTGCCTCGACTTTCAGGCCGAGATCCACTCACACCATGGTGGCATGTGGGACAGGCCTGTGAGAAAGCTCGAGGGAAAGCCACAGATCCCTTGATCCCCGACGGGAAGTGACACATCT
>NW_017214983.1:0-14267 GCF_001704415.2 Capra hircus
CAGTCGGCACTGGAGAGAATCCTCAGGTTCGTCATGAGTCACACAAGGTCTTAGGCCCCAGCATCGACGGGAGAGGATCCGAGAGGCCCGGAGAAAACTCGCATGGGAACTGGCCTTCCTGAGGCCACCAGAGCGGGTCCCTGAGGCCCTCGTCGTAAGTCGAGAGCACCTGCCGCAAGTCGAGAAAATCCAGGAGGTTCTTCCTCCAGGCGAGATGAGGCCCATTTCGGCTGAGGCAACTAGGGGGTAATCACACTTAAACTCTCGAACTTCGAAAGGGTCCTTCACACCCTTGCTGCAACTCAAGAAGTTCCCCGACATACCGTCTCCACTCAAGAGGAATCCGAGCGTCCGCCCGTATCCAGAGTGGCCCGTTTCCGCCTGCTAGCTCGAGAGGAGGGATCCTTTCCCTGCGTGGTCCTGAAAGAATTCCTAGCGTTCCCGTCTCATCCCAAGAGGAGGCGCTCTTCACAGTAAAGGCAAGAGGAACTCCAGTATCAGGCCCATTCCCAGAGTCCCCCAGATGTCTCAGTCCATTCCAGGGAAACCTGTTTTCCCTGCACTGCCTCCACTTTCAAGCTGAGGATCGACTCACACCACAAGGGCACGTGGAAAAGCCCTGTGGGAAGCCTCGTGGGAAAGCCTCATGGGAAAGCCTCGAGGGAAAGCCCCTGATCCCTTGATCCAAGCGAAGGGAACCGTGACACTGCTGCTACAGGTCGGGAGGAAAGCGAACGTGCATGCCCCACTCGAGACGAGGACATACGCCTCTGGGGAGACTTCAGAAGACCCGAAGATCCATGTCGGCACGGCATAGGAATCCTCACGTTCCGGCACTGACTCCACACAAGGTCTTAGGCCCGGCATCGAGGGGAGAGGAATCCGAGAGCCCCCGAGCAACTCACATGGGGACTGGCCTTTCCTGAGGCCACAAGAGCGAGTCCCTGAGGTCCCAGTCGTAAGTCGAGAGCACCTGCCGCAATTCGAGAAAATCCAGGAGGTTCTCCCTCCAGGCGAGATGAGGCCCATTTCGCTGAGGCGTCTCCAGGAAAATCACACCTAACTCTGGAACTTCCAAAGGGTCCTTCACACCCTTGCTGCAACTCAAGAAGTTCCCCGACATACCCATCTCCACTCGAGAGAAGCAGGAAAGTCCCGCCCACATCAAAGGAGCCACGTTTCCGCCTCCTAGCTCGAGAGGTTTGATCCTTTCCCTGCGTGGTCAGGAAAGAATTCGCGGCGTTCCCGTCACATCTGAAGAGGAGGCACTCTCCAGAGGAAAAGCGAGAGGAACTCCAGGTACTGCCACCATTCCCAGAGTCCCCCAGATGTCTCAGTCCATTCCAGGGAACCTGTATTCCTGCACTGCCTCGACTTTCAAGCAGAGGATCAACTCACAACACGGTGACACGTGGGGCAGCCCTGTGGGAAAGCCTCCTGGGAAGCCTCGAGGGAAAGCCACAGATCCCTTGATTCACGCGAAGGTAAGCGTGACAATGTTGCTAAAGCTCGGGAGGAAGTGCACGTGCATGCCCACACGAGTAGAGGACTGACTGTCCTGGGGAGACTCCAGAAGTACCCCAAGATCCATGTCAGCACTGGAGAGGAATCATCAGGTTTCGGCACCGACTCCACAGAAGGTCTTAGGCCCCGGATTTACGGGAGAGGAATCCCGAGAGGCCCGGAGCAACTCGCATGGGGACTGGCCTTTCCTGAGGCCACCAGAGCGGGTCCCTGAAGTGTCCCCTCGTAAGTCGAGAAGCACCTTGCCCGCAACTCGAGAAAATTCCAGGAGGGTTCTCCCCTCCAGGCGAGATGAGGCCCATTTCCGCTGAGGCGTCTCGAGGCTAATTCACACCTAAACCTCTGGAACTTCCAAAGGGTCCTTCACACCCCTTGCTGCACCTCAGAAGTTCCCCGACATACCCGTCTCCCACTCGAGAGGAAGCACGAGAGTCCCGGCCCACAACCAGAGGATCCCCGTTTCCGCCCTCCTAGTTCGAGAGGTAGGGATCCTTTCCTGTGTGGTTGGAAAAGATATTCCCGGCGTTCCCGTCGGCATCTCAGAGGAGGCGCTATCCACAAGGAAAGGCGAGAGGAACTCCAGGGTCGTGCCACCATTCCCAGAGTCCCCGAGATGTCTTCAGTCCATTCCAGGGAAACCTGTTTTCCCTGCCTTGCTTCGACTTTCAAGTCCGAGGATCGACTCACACCACGTGGCACGGTGGGCAGCCTGTGGGAAAGCCTCGTGCGTGTGGGAAAGCCTCGTGGGAAAGCCTTCGAGGGGAAAGACCACAGATCCCTTGATCCACGCGACTGGAGCATGACACTGCTGCTACAGCTAGGGAGGAAAGCGCAGGTGGCATGCCCCCACTCGAGACGAGGACTGACTCCCCTGGGGAGACTCCAGAAGTACCCCAAGATCCATGTCAGCACTGCAGAGGAAACCTCAGGTTCCGGCACTGACTCCACACAAGGTCTTAGGCCCCGGCATCGACGGGAGAGGAATCCTGAGAGGCCCCGAGCAATTCGCATGGGGAGTGGCCTTTTCTGAGGCCCCCAGAGAGGGTCGTTGAGGTCCCCGTCGTAAGTCGAGAGCAACTACCCTATCTCGAGAAAATCCAGGAGGTTCTCCCCTCCAGGCGAGATGAGGCTCATTTCTGCTGAGGCGTCTCGAGGCTCATCACACCTAATCTCTGGAACTTCCAAACGGTGCTTCACACCCTGGCTGCAACTCAAGATGTTCCCCTAACATACCGTTTCCACTCGAGAGGAAGCACGAAAGTCCCGCCCACATCCAGAGGAGCCCCGTTTCTCGCCTACTAGCTCGAGAGGTGGGATCCTTTCCCTGCGTCATCGGGAAAGAAATCCCGGCGTTCCCGTCGCATCTCAAGAGGAGGCGCTCTCCACAGGAAAGGCGAGAGGAACTCCAGGGTCGTGCCACCTTTCCCAGAGTCCCCCAGATGTCTCAGTCCATTCCAGGGATACCTGTTTTCCCTGCACTGATCGACATTTCAAGCCGAGGATCGACTCAACATCACGGTGGCACGTGGGACAATCATGTGGGAAAGCCTCATGGAAAAGCCTCGTTGTGAAAGCTTCCAGGGAAAGCCACAGATCCCTTGATCCACGGCGAAGGGAACGTGACACTGCTGCTACAGCTCGGGAGGAAAGCGCACGTGCATGCCCCACTCGGTACGAGGACTGACTCCCCTGCGGAGACTCCAGAAGAACCCCAAGGTCCATGTCAGCACTGGAGAGGAATCCTCAGGTTCCGGCACCGACTCCACACAAAGGTCTTAGGCCCCGGCATCGACGGGAGAGAAATCCCGAAAGGCTCCCGAGCAACTCGCATGGGGACTGGCCTTTCCTGAGGCCACCAGAGGGGGTCCCTGTGGTCCCCGTCGTAAGTCGAGAGCACCTGCCGCAACTCGAGAAAATCCAGGAGGTTGTCCCCTCCAGGCGAGATGAGGCCATTTCCGCTGAGGCGACTGGAAGCTAATCACCCCTAATCTCTGGAACTTCCAAAGGGTCCTTCACAGCCTTGCTGCAACTCAAGAAGTTCCCCGACATACCCGTCTCCACTCAAGAGGAAGCAACGATAGTCCCGCCCACATCCAGAGGGGCCCGAGTTTCCGCCTCCTAGCTCGAGAGGAGGGATCCTTTCCTTTCGTGGTCGGGCAAAGAATTCCCGGCGTTCCCGTCGCATCTCAGAGAGGAGGCCTCTCTCCACAGGAAAGGCGAGAGGAAATCCAGGGTCGTGCCACCATTCCCAGAGTCCCCCAAGATGTCTCAGTCCAATTCCAGGGAAACCTGTTTTCCCTTCACTGCCTCGACTTTTAAAGCGGAGGATCGACTCACACCACAGTGGCACGTGGGAAAGCCCTGTGGGAAGCCTCGTGGGAAAGCGTCATGGGAAAGTCTAGAGGGAAAGCCACAAATCCCTTGATCCACGAAAAGGGAAGCATGACACTGCTGCTACAGCTCGGGAGGAAATCGGACTTGCATGCCCCCTCTCGAGACAAGGACTGACTCCCCTAGGGAGACTCCAGAAGTAGCACAAGATCCATGTCGTCACTGGAGAGGAATCCTCAGGTTCCGTCACTGAGTCCACACAAGGTCTTAGGCCCCAGCATCGACGGGAGAGGAATCCCGAGAGGCCCGGGAGAAACTCGCATGGGGACTGGCCTTTCCTGAGGCCACCAGAGCGGGTCCCTGAGGCCCTCGTCGTAAGTCGAGAGCACCTGCCTGCAAGTCGAGAAAATCCAGGAGGTTCTCCCCTCCAGGCGAGATGAGGCCCATTTCGGCTGAGACAACTAGGGGGTAATCAGACTTAAACTCTGGAACTTCCAAAGGGTCCTTCACACCCTTGCTGCAACTCAAGAAGTTCCCCGACATACCCGTCTCCACTCAAGAGGAACCCGAGCGTCCCCCCGTATCCAGAGTGGCCCCGTTTCCGCCTGCTAGCACGAGAGGAGTGATCCTTTCCCTGAGTGGTCCTGAAAGAATTCCTATCGTTCCCAGTCTCATCTCAAGAGGAGGCGCTCTCCACAGTAAAGGCGAGAGGAACTCCAGTATCAGGCCCCATTCCCAGAGTCCCCCAGATGTCTCAGTCCATTCCAAGGAAACCTGTTTTCCCTGCACTGCCTCCACTTTCAAGCCGAGGATCGACTCACACCGCGATGGCAGGTTGGACAGCCCTGTGGGAAAGCCTCGTGGGAAAGCCTCGTGGGAAAGCCTCGAGGGAAAGCCACAGATCCCTTGATCCACGCGTAGGGAAGCGTGACACTGCTGCTACAGCTCGGGAGGAAAGCGCACGTGCATGCCCCCACTCGAGACGAGGACTGACTCACCTGGGGAGACTCCAGAAGTACCCAAGATCCATGTTAGCACTGGAGAGGAATCCTCAGGTTCCGGCACCGACTCCACACAAGCTATTAGGCCCCGGCATCGACGGGAGAGGAATCCCGAGAGGCCCCGAGCAACTCGCATGGGGACTGGCCTTTCCTGAGGCCACCAGAGCGGGTCCCTGAGGTCCCCGTCGTAAGTCGAGGGCACCTGCCGCAACTCGAGAAAATCCAGGAGGTTCTCCCCTCCAGGCGAGATGAGGCCCATTTCTGCTGAGGCGTCTCGAGGCTAATCACATCTAACATCTGGAACTTCCAAAGGGTCCTTCACACCCTTGCTGGCAACTCAAGAAGTTCCCCGACATACCCGTCTCCACTCGAGAGGAAGCACGAGAGTCCCGCCCACATCCAGAGGAGCCCCGTTTCCGCCTCCTAGCTCGAGAGGAGGGATCCTTTCCCACCGTGGTCGGGAAAGATATTCCCGGCGTTCCCGTTGCATCTGAAGAGGAGGCGCTCTCCACAGGAAAGGCGAGAGGAACTCCAGGGTCGTGCCACCATTCCCAGAGGCCGCCTGGATGTCTCAGTCCATTAGAGGGAAAACTTTTTTCCCTGCACTGCCTCGACTTTCAAGCCGAGGATCGACTCAACCACGGTGGCACGTGGGACAGCCCATGTGGGAAAGCCTCGTGGGAAAGCCACAGATCCCTTGATCCACGCGAAGGGAAGCGTGACACTGCTGCTACAGCTCGGGAGGAAAGCGCACGTGCATGCCCCCACACCAGACGAGGACTGACTCCCCTGGGCAGACTCCAGAAGTACCCCAAAATCCATGTCAGCACTGGAGAGGAATCCTCAGGTTCTGGCACCGACTCCACACAAGGTCTTATGCCGGTGTCCAGCCCCCGGTGGATCCAGGGAATTCGAAGGGTGGACGGCGTTGGCGTGGAAAGACTTGTTTATTTATTAATGTAAGATTAGATTAGCAAACTATAGTGTAGTAAGAAGATTAAGTGGAGGAAGAGGGCTGAATAGCTTGGTTTACGCGGACGGCCAATAAAATTCCAGACAAGGAATTTGGCACCACCTACGTTGGGCCACCGGCGCCCGCTTGAATATCTAAGGGTGCCTCGCCTTAAGCTCCCTTTCGTGCGGGTCTTAACAGCCAGGCCAAGTAAGTAGACCCTGGCGAGCCTCCGCACTCCATGTGGAGATTCAGCCTGAAGTTATAGTAAAGAGCAGAGAGAAGGAAAGGTAGAGAAGAAGAAAGAGAGAGAAAGACACGGGGGGAGCCAGAGTCCCAGGAAACCAGGCTGAGAGACTAGTTCGAGAAGCTGGTCCGAGAAACTGGCCCCCGGCCCCTGGCCTCCTCCTTTATTGTTCAGAAGGTCTTTTATACTTTTGATAATACATGAAGATCAATGGATAACCCAAAATTATGTAGTGTTCCCAACCCAGATTCTTTCTGTATATCATTTTGTATACAAAAGGTCTCAGGTGATTTACATTATCTTCTGGCCAAGAGGCTTGTTAACACTTTTTGGCTCTCTTCCTTAATGAATGTTAATTTTGTTTCCCCTGAAGTGTTTTTCTTTAATCTGCATCTCCTTAAAGCATTAAAGTTACATCTCTATAGAACAAAGGTGCAGTGGGTAATAACAAAGAAAGTACTTAACTCAAAGATCTAATGTTGCTAATACCAGTCTACTACTTGTTTTTCACATACCAACTATATCTAAAAATAAAGGATATGAAAATTTGGCAGCAAGCATTGACCCAAAAAATGACTTTTAATCAGTCCTATTCTAAAGATTCTGACTCCTCGGAAGCTCCTGCATTCCTACGATGTTTTAAGCTTCCTGTGCCTCCTGCGGTCAGGAGGCCTCAAACTAATCACAAGCGCAGCTGTACGAGTCCTACAGGCAGGATAGAAAGCCATCAGAGGGTTTTTGGATTGAAACACTCCTTTCAAATGCAGAAGACTAACGCCCTGAATTGACTTTTTCCAGAAAAGTTCAGAAGAGTGAAAAAGCAGAGCACAAAAAACCGGCAGATTTTTGTTGGGGTACATGCTTAAAAATTTCCAGAGGGGTCCCTGAGTCTGAGCACGCCTTGCGTATGTCAGCTTCCTTCCTCATAACCTTGTCACGGGCGGGCTTCCTCACACTGTCTCCCGGCAGCCTTAGGCCCCAGCATCGACGGGAGAGGAATCCCGAGAGGCCCCCGAGCAACTCGCATGCGGACTGGCCTTTCCTGAGGCCACCAGAGCGGGTCCCTGAGGTCCCCGTCGTAAGTCGAGAGCACCTGCCACAACTCGAGAAAATCCAGGAGGTTCTCCCCTCCAGGCGAGATGAGGCCCATTTCCGCTGAGGCATCTCGAGGCTCATCACACCTAACCTCTGGAAACTTACAAAGGGTCTTTCACACCCTTGCTGCAACTCAAGAAGTTCCCCGACATACCCGTCTCCACTCGAGAGGAATCACGAGAGTCCCGCCCTCATCCAGAGGAGCCCCGTTTCCGCCTCCTAGCTCTGAGAGGAGGGATCCTTCCCCTGCGTGGTCGGAAAGAATTCCCGGCATTTCCGTCGCATCTCAAGAGGAGGCGCTCTCCACAGGAAAGGCGAGATTAACTCCAGGGTCGTGCCACCATTCCCAGAGTCCCTCAGATGTCTCAGTCCATTCCAGGGAAACCTGTTTTCCCTGCACTGCCTCGACTTTCAAGCCGAGGATCCACTCACACCACGGTGGCACGTGGGACAGCCCTGTGAGAAAGCCTCCTGGGCAAGCCTCGAGGGAAACCACAGATCCCTTGATCCACGCGGAAGGGAAGCGTGACACTGCTGCTACAGCTCGAGAGGAAATCGCACGTGCATGCCCCAATTCGAGACGAGGACTGACTCCCCTGGGGAGACTCCAGAAGTACCCCAAAACCATGTCAGCACTGGAGAGGAATCCTCAAGTTCTGGCACCGACTCCACACAAGGTCTTAGGTCCCGGCATCGACAGGGAGAGGAATACCGAGAGGCACCCGAACAACTCGCATGGGGACTGGCCTTTCCTGAGGCCACCAGAGCGGGTCCCTGAGGTCCCTGTTGTAAGTCGAGAGCACCTGCCGCAGCTCGAGAAAATCCAGGAAGTTCTCCCCTCCAGGCGAAGATGAGGCCCATTTCCGCTGAAGCATCTCGAGGCTAATCACACCTAACCTCTGGAACTTCCAAAGGGTCCTTCACACCCTTGCTGCAACTCAAGAAGTTCCCCGACATACCCGTCTCGACTCGAGAGGAAGCACGAGAGTCCTGCCCACATCCAGAGGAGCCCCGTTTCCGCCTCCTAGCTCGAGAGGAGGGTTCCTTTTCCTGCGTGTTCGGGAAAGAATTCCTGGCCTTCCCATCGCAGCTCAAGAGGGGGCGCTCTCTACAGGAAAGGCGAGAGGAACTCCAGGGTCGTGCCACCATTCCCAGAGTCCCCCAGATGTCTCAGTCCACTCCAGGGAAACGTGTTTTCCTTGCACTGCCTCGACTTTCAAGCCGAGGATCGACTCACACCACGGTGGCACGTTGGACAGCCCTTTGGGAAAGCCTCGGGGGAAAGCCTCGTGGGAAAGACTCCAGGGAAAGCCTCAGATTCCTTCATCCACGCGAAGGGAAGCGTGACACTACAGCTACAGCTCGGGAGGGAAAGCGCACGTGCATGCCCCTACTCGAGACGAGGAATGACTCCCTTGGGGAGACTCCAAAAGTACCCCAGGAACCATGTCAGCACTGGAGTGGAATCCTCCGGTTCCGGGCACCGACTCTACACAAGGTCTTAGGCCCCGGCTTCGATGGGAGAGGAATCCCGAGAGGGCCCCATGCAACTCGCATGGGGACGGGCCTTTCCTGAGGCCACCAGAGCGGGTCCCAGAGGTCCCCGTCGTAAGTCGAGAGCACCTGCCGCAACTCGAGAAAATCCAGGAGGTTCTCCCTTCCAGGCGAGATGAGGCCCATTTCCAGTGAGGCGTCTCGAGGCTAATCACACCTAACCTCTGGAATTTCCAAAGGGTCCTTCACACCCTTGCTGCAACTCAAGAAGTTCCCCGACATACCCATCTCCACTCGAGAGGAAGCACGAGAGTCCGGCCCACATCCAGAGGAGCCCCGTTTCCGCCTCCTAGCTCGAGAGGAGGGGATCCTTTCCGCTTCGTGTTCGGGAAAGAATTCCCGGCGTTTCCGTCGCATCTCAAGAAGAGGCGCTCTCCACAGGAAAGGCGAGAGGAACTCTAGGGTCGTGCCACCATTCCCAGAGTCCCTCAGATGTCTCAGTCCATTCCAGGGAAACCTTTTTTCCCTGCACTGCCTCGACTTTCAAGCCGAGGATCGACTCTCACCACGGTGGCACGTGGGACAGCTTTGTGGGAAAGACTCGAGGGAAAGCCTCGTGGGAAAGCCTCGAGGGAAAGCCACAGATCCCTTGATCCACGCGAAGGGAAGCCTGACACTGCTGCTACAGCTGGGGAGGAAAGCGCACGTGCATGCCCCACTCGAGACTACGACTGACTCCCCAGGGAAGACTCAGGACGTACCCCAAGATCCATGTCAGGACTGGAGAGGAATCCTCAGGTTCCGGCACCGAGTCCACACAAGGTCTTAGGCCCCCGGCATCGACAGGAGAGGAATCCCGAGAGGCCCCCGAGCAACTCGCATGGGGAATGGCCTTTCCTGAGGCCACCAGAGCATGTCCCTGAGGTCCCCGTCGTAAGTAGAGAGAAACTGCCGCAACTCGAGAAAATCCAGAAGGTTCTCCCCTCCAGGCGAGATGAGGCCCATTTCCAATGAGGCCTCTCGAGGCTAATCACACCTAACGTCTGGAACTTCCAAAGGGTACATCACCCACTTGTTGCAACTCAAGAAGTTCCCCGACATAACCGTCTCCACTTGAGAGAAAGCTCGAGCCTCCCGCCGACATCCAGAGGAGCCCCGTTTCCGCCTCCTAGCTCGAGAGGAGGGATCCTTTCACTGCGTGTTCGGGAAAGAATTCCCGGCGTTTCCGTCGCATCTCAAGAGGAGGCGCTCTCCACAGGAAAGGCGAGAGGAATTCCAGGGTCGAGCCACCATACCCAGAGTCCCCCAGATGTCTCAGTCCATTCCAGGGAAACCAGTTTTCCCTGCACTGCCTCGACTTTCAAGCCAAGGATCGACTCACATCCACGGTGGCACGTGGGACAGCCCTGTGGGAAAGCCTCGTGGGAAAGCCTCCTGCAAAAACCTCGATGAAAGCCACAGATTTCTTCATCCACGCGAAGGGAAGCATGACACTGCTGCTACAGCTCGGGAGGAAAGTGCACGTGCATGACCTAAGTCGAGACGAGGACTGAATCCCCGGTGGAGACTCCAGAAGTACCCCAAGATCCATGTCAGCACTGGAGAGGAATTTTCAGGTTCCGGCACCGGTCTCCACACAACGTCTTAGGCCCCGGCATCGACGGGAGAGGAATCCCGAGAGGCCCCCGTGCAACTCGCATGGGGACTGGCCTTTCCTGAGGCCACCAGAGCGGGTCCTTGAGGTCCTCGTCTTAAGTCGAGAGCACCTGTGGCAACTCGAGAAAATCCAGGAGGTTCTCCCTCCAGGCGAGATGAAGCCCATTTCCGCGGAGGCGTCTCGAGGCTAATCAACCTGGCCTCTGGAATTTCCAAAGGGTCCTTCACACCCTTGCTGCAACTCAAGAAGTTTCCCGACGTACCCGTCTCCACTCGAGAGGAAGCACGAGAGTCCTGCCCACATCCAGAGAAGCCCCGTTTCCGCCTCATAGCTCGAGAGGTGGAATCCTTTCCCTGCGTTGTCGGGAAAGAATTCCCGGTGTTCCAGTCGCATCTCAAGAGGAGGCGCTCTCCACAGGAAACACGAGGGGATCTCCAGGGTCGTGACACCATTCCCTGAGTGCCACAGATTTCTCAGTCTATTCCAGGGAAACCTATTTTCCCTGCATTGCCTCGTCTTTCAAGCCGAGTATCCACTCACACCACGGTGGCACGTGGGACAGCCCTGTGGGAAAGCCTCGTGGGAAAGCCTCGAGGAAAAGCCACAGATCCCTAGATCCACGCAAAGGGAAGTGTGACAATGCTGCTACAGCTCGGGAGGAAAGCGCACGTTGCATGCCCCCACTCGAGACGAGGACTGACTCCCCTGGGGAGACTCCAGAAGTACCAAAGACCATGTCAGCACTGGAGAGGAATCCTTAGGTTCCGGCACGGACTCCACACAAGATCTTAGGCCGAGGCATCGATGGGAGAGGAATTCCGAGAGGCCCCCAAGCAACTCGCATGGGGACTGGCCTTTCCTGAGGCCACCAGAGCGGGTCCCTGAGGTCCTCATCCTAAGTCGAGAGCACCTGCCGCAACTCGAGAAAATCCAGGAGGTTCTCCCCTCCAGGCGAGATGAGGCCCATTTCCGCAGAAGCGTCTCGAGGCAAATCACACCTAACCTCTGGAACTTCCAAAGGGTCCTTCAAACCCTTGCTGCAACTCAAGAAGTTCCCCCACATACACGTCTCCACTCGAGAGGAAGCACGAGAGTCCCGCCCACATCCAGAGGAGCCCCGTTTCCGCCTCCTAGCTCGAGAGGATGGATCCTTTCCCTGCGTGGTCGGGAAAGAATTCCCGGCGTTTCTGTCGCAACTCAAGAGGAGGCGCTCTCCACAGGAAAGGCGAGAGGAACTCCAGGGTCGTGCCACCATTCCCAGAGTCCCCCAGATGTCTCAGTCCATTCCAGGGAAACCTGTTTTCCCTGCACTGCCTCGACTTTCAAGACGAGGATGGACTCACACCACGGTGGCACGTGGGACAGCCCTGTGGGAAAGCCTCGTGGGAAAGCCTCGTGGGAAAGCCTCGAGGGAAAGCCACAGATCCCTTGATCCACGCGAAGGGAATCGTGACTCTGCTCCTACAGCTCGAGAGGAAACCGCACGTTCATGCCCCCACTCGAGACGAGGACTGACTCCCCTGGGGAGACTCCAGAAGTACCCCAAGATCCATGTCAGCACTGGAGAGGAATCCTCAGGTTCCGGCACCTGCTGGGAGCCAGTGTGAGGAATCCTGCCCATGACAAGGTCATGAGGAAGGAAGCTGACATATGCAAGGCGTGCTCAGACTTCAGGGACCCCTCTGCAAATTCCTAAGCACGTACCCCAACTAAAATCTGCCGGCTTTTGTGCTCTGTTTTTCCACTCTTCTGACATTTTCTGGAAAAATTCAATTCAGGGCTTTAGTCTTCTGCATTTGAAAGAGTGTTTCAATCCAAAAACCCCTCCGATGGCTTTCTAGCCTGCCTGCAGGACTCGTACAGCTGCGCATGTGATTGTTTGAGGCCTCCTGACCACAGGAGGCACAGGAAGCTTAAAACATCCTAGGAATGTAGGAGCTTCCGAGGAGTCAAAATCTTTAGAATAGGACTGATTAATGGTTTCATTTTTTGGGTCAATGCTTGCTGCCAAATTTTCATATCCTTTATTTTTAGATATAGTTGGTATATAGAAAAACAAGTAGTAGACCTGGTATTAGCAACATTAGATCTTTGAGTTAAGTACCTTCTTTGTTATATCCCACTCCACCTTTGTTCTATAGAGATGTAACTTTAATGCTTTAAGGAGATGCAGATTAAAAAAAAAAAAACACTTCAGGGGAAACAAAATTAACATTCATTAAGGAAGAGAGCCAAAAAGTGTTAACAAGCCTCTTGGCCAAAAGATAATGTAAATCACCTGAGACCTTTTGTATACAAACTGATATACGGAAAGAATCTGGGTTGTGAACGCTACATAATTTTGTGTTACCCATTGATCTCCGTGTTTTATCAAAAGTATAAAAGGCCTTCTGAACAATAAAGGATGGGGGCCAGTTTCTCGAACTAGTCTCTCGGCCTGGTTTCTTGGGATTCTGGCTCCCCCCATGTCTCTCTCTCTCTCTTCTTCTCTCCCCTTCCCTCTCTCTGCTGTTTACTTTAACTTCAGGCTGAATCTCCATCTGGGGGCGCGGAGGCTCGCCAGGTCTACTTACTTGCCCCGGCTGTTAAGACCCCGCACGAAAGGGAGCTTAAGGTGAGGCACCCTTAGATATTCAAGCGGGCGCCGGTGGCCCAACGTAGATGGTGCAAATTCCTTGTCTGGAATTTTATTGGCCTTCCGCGTAAACCAAGCTATTCAGCCCTCTTCCTCCACTTAATCTTCTTACTACACTATAGTTTCTTAATCTAATCTTACATTAATAAACAAACAAGTCTTTCCACACCAACGCCGTCCACCCTTCGAATTCCTGGATCCACCGGGGCTGGACCCCGGCAAGTGGTGCCCGGAACAGGCTATTCGAAGGTAGGTTCCTCGGAGCAAAAGCTCCCCCCCGGAGCACTCTCTGTTGCTCCCCCGGAGCACTCTCTGTTGCTCCCCCCGGAGTGACTTAATCACTCCCCCCGGAGTACTTTCGGGTACTCCCCCAGTGTTGAGTGTTCGGGAACGGCTAGGACCCCACTCAGGTGCCGCGGACCCCCCTGTAGGATAGACAGGGTGAGGACGAGTGGGAAGTGTTCAAGGGTTTAAGAGAAACCTGGTGCTCTAGAGGTTGAAAAGAAACCTGCTATCTTAGGGTTTAAAACAAAACCCCCTTTGGCTAAGGTAAAACCTTTTTGTCAAGGCAGACTTTTCTATAACTCTTTAATTTTCTGACACGGGGTAACAATGACTCAAAACAATGACACCTCTTAATACAAGTAATTTTGTAACTGTTAAACAAAAAGACAAATTAAAGATTAAAAGGCTCGTGTTACGAGACCAAATGTCCTTGGTTTCCAGAAAAGAGATTTAGATACTTGGATAAAGGTAATAAAACAGCTAAAAACTAATTATACTTTGCATGGGCCTGTAAATGCTTTTTGCTCTGTAAAATATTATTACAAATGTTCTGGACCCACCGTCATGAGGCTGTTAGTTAGATAGCCTATGGGAGAGACTATAGCAGTGGATCGTAGTGGGTCTCCACCTATTACGCAGATCATATTTTTCTGCCATTGGCAAACAAAAGTAGAGAGACTGTACTCTTCCTCCCGAGGAAGGAGGGTGCTTATAGGACGCAGCGGCCGAGCGCCCTGGAGAGCCCCCTCCCCCTCTACACAAACCAAACCTTTAAAAGAGTTGTCTTATTTAAGGCGACCACTGCAACCTCTGCTTGCGCCTCCCCAGGGCTTAAGAACTCCCCACTTTATATCCAAAGCCTCCCAGAACATTGCTTAAGTTTGAAAACGATAGTGACAATATTTTGAGCAAAAGAGCTTTTAAAACAGAGCTTGTTCCTTGCATAAAATCCCCTCAGGAGGGGCCTCACCCAACAAAAAAAAGAAAAAGGAAGAAAAACAGGAAAAAAAAAAGAAAAATATTCGTAATAAAAAGGACTTAAAATG
>NW_017214984.1:0-14267 GCF_001704415.2 Capra hircus
TTGTTCTAGTTCTGTGAAAAATGTTGCTGGTAGCTTGATAGGGATTGTTTTTAAAGTTCCCAGGTAATTCTATTTTCTTTACCACACTGAGTAGGTGCCGGATACTAGTTCCCAGATCAGGACCAAACCCTGGTCACTCCCCCAACCCCGTCTGCAGTGGAAGCATAGAGTCCCAACCATGGACCACCAGGGAAGCCCCCCAGGTGACTCTAATAGGCAGCCAGATTTGTGACCCACTAAGCTACAGTGGCGGCTAAGATGGCAAGAATCCACCTGCTAATGCAGGAGATGTGTTCCATCCCTGGGTGTGGAAGGTCCCTTGGAGGAGGGCATGGCAAGCCACTCCAGTATTCTTGCCTGGAGAATCCCATGGACAGAGGACCCTGGTGGCTACAGTCCATGTCACAAAGAGTTGGACACAACTGAGCAGCTAAACACAGTGCAAGCTCTAATAGAAGATGGGCTTCCCTGGTGCTCAGTGGTAAAAATCCACCTGCTAATGCAGAAATGTGGGTTCCATCCCTGGGTGCGGAAGATCCCTGGAGGAGGCATGGCAACCACTCCAGTATTCTTGCCTGGAGAATCCCATGGACAGAGGACCCTGGTGGGCTACAGTCCACCGGTTGCAAAGAGACACAATGGAGAGACCCAACAACAACAACAAAAGCTAGAAGATGGAGACAAAAATGCATTTGCCGATTTGCTGATATTTACATTAAAAGCCAATTCTAGTCAATGACTCACTCATGGAGACTGGAGTGTCAGCTGTGCATGTCTTTGAACTTCCTACCTACTCTCCGATCATCATTCTTTACCATTTCTCTTTCCTCCGTGGAATATTTACTGAATCTATAGTTATTTACTGAAATCCACATCTATATTAATTCCTAAAGTGGTGTTTGCCAAGGCTAGACTATAAAAGTTTATAGAGTTTGTAAAGAATTCACTAAAACTCTTACCTGCTAACTTAAAGAGGAGAGCTGTCAGTGGCTTCATTAGCCAAATAAATAAAGCCCAGACTGTCATTTATAGTGACTGTATACATGGTTCATATTCTCCTATGAATATTTTGGAGCACTGATTCTAGTTTAATTTGCACATACATGTTCCAAGGATTATCTGTGACTGGCATAGCCCGAGATTGAGACATGTATGCTATCTTGCTCCTGCATACAGAGAACCCATGTGGCACTTACCTGACTGCCTCCAGGTTATGTGGGAAACTTTCTATTTCATTTACCGTAAGATACACAACTCTCTTACTGCACTGGTGGCAACTGATTTTTTCGATGCATTTGAATGAAAATAATATCTAAGATTTAGGCACTATGCTTAGTGTTCTACACGCATTAAGTTATTTAATCCTTAACTCTATGAGGCAGATGATCTAGTTATTTGACCTCATTTTAGAGAAGAAAAAAACTGAGGCACAGAAAAATTAAGTAAGCTGTCTAAGGTCACACACCTATTAAAGGATAAAGCTGGAATTTGAACCCAGAAAGTCTAGTTCCAGAATCTGGATTTTGAGCCACTAGAAATACCACATCCCTTAGTAGGTAGGGGACTGATCTGAGTACATTTTAGGAGAGGCTGTAGAGAAACCAGTGGTCTCGTCACTGCTAGTGGAAGTGCAAACTGGGTACAACCACAAAGAAACGGTTTGATAACAGTTGATACCTACTAAAGCTGAACACCTGCTTACCCTATGACCCAGTAATTCCTGGGTACATATCCCAAAACAGTGCATACTTGTGTTGACAAAGGACATGAATTTGGGTGTTTGTAACAGCACTGAACTGGAAACTACCCAAAGGTCCATCAACAGGAAAGCGGACAAACACATTCTAGTGTATTTATCGTAGAAGGCAATGTCACGTCACTCCAGTACTCTTGCCTGGAAAGTCCCATGGATGGAGGAGCCTGGTAGGCTGCAGTCCATGGGGTCTCGAAGAGTCAGACACCACTGAGCGACTTCACTTTCACTTTTCCCTTTCATGCATTGGAGAAGGAAATGGTAACCCACTCCAGTGTTCTTGCCTGGAGAATCCCAGGGACGGGGGAACCTGGTGGGCTGCCATCTATGGGGTCACACAGAGTCGGACACGACTGAAGCGACTTAGCAGCAGCAGCAGTATATTCATACCGCTGTGCAGCAATGAGGAGAAAAAATGTACCACTACACAGAGTAATAAGGAAGGCTCTCACAGACATAATGCTGACTGAGAGAAGTCAGGAAAAAAGAGCACAGGCTATATGTTTCTATTTATATAAAGTACAGAGGCAGGCAAAAGGAATCTCTGCTAGTAGGGGTCAGGCTATTGGTTACCTGAAGGGGGAGAAGCTATGTCTGGAAGGAGTATTTGGGGAGGGGGCTTCTGGCGCTGTGGGTAAAGATGTATTTACTTATTTGTGCTATGTGGCTGTGGGATCTAGTTCCCAGACCACGGACTGAAACCATGCCCCCTTCAGTAGAAACACGGAATCCTAACCACTGGACTGCTAGGGGAATCCCAAGTCCTCTTTATTGATCTGGTTATTGGCCACAGCATGTTAAGAGTTCTGAAAGCTCAGTGAGCTTTACATTTAGGTTACATGCACTTTTCTGTATGTACACTATCTATCGATAAAAAATTTGCAAGGGTACTACCTGTGATCCAATGTTACCTAGAGATAGGAGATTTCATTAAATATTTTCAAATAAACAATGCATATATAAGGAAAGTAGTCATTCCAGGCAATCAAAGAGTAAGTTTCTGCTATCTCTAGTTCTTCCCCCACTTTTCTGCATTTATCACAAATGCCACCCTGATGATTTAATATGAGAAAATGATCAATTGGGTCAGGTATATGGAACGGGTTCAGTGTGCTTGCCTCCAGACAGGAGTTCAAAGGCAGGGTAACTAATGAGAGTTGTATTAAGGTACGGTTGGTAGGAGGTATCAAAACAAAGGGTCCCAGGCTCACTCCCATTGCATCTCCTGGAGCACTCATGAGGGTGTGGAAATAGCTTGCTTTTGTAGAAATCTTCAAGAATGAAGAAACTGAGGTCTCCGGTAAGAAGTGACTGACTCCACATGACACTCTGCCTAAGGGCAATCCCCTCTGAGGAGAGAGTCACTGGAAGCCGGTGGACCAGCTCACAGTAGGAGTTCTCACTACTCCTGCTCACCTGTGTGAGCAACTCATCAGCCACCCCTTTATATTTGAGGGGTAGAGCCCAATCCACCATGTCCTGTTTATCCCACTTCTGCCTTGGACAGAAAGACTTCTTTAACTGTCACAAAGGCAATGCTTTACCAGTGAGAGCACTAACTTCTGCTTGCCTAAAAAGTATGCCTACAAAAACCTTTCATCACTATAGATGCTGTCAGCCAAGTTCTTTCTATTAAGTTCTACAGGGAAGAACTTTTGATTCTAGATCAAAAATTATAATCAAAACAGCCACAAAATTCACCTCTATTATCAGGCAAGATATGAACCTGGCCATCTTACCAGGCTTTCTTTTTCTTCCACTGTACACTGCACAGAATTATGGATAATTAAATATAACATAACTTTGGCAAATACTTTTCTTAGAATTCTGCTGATTATTCTCAGGGGGAAAGTCGTATATAAAGATACTAGGTTGACTTAACTACTAAGTTTACTCATCAATCATTTAGTGAATTTGCTCCAGGTCTTATTTCCAGTTGCATTTTAAATTTCAATCTATTTTCAGAATCAGATTTATTCCCCCCTCCCTCTCCTCATCACCTCTCCCACCACAGAAGCCATGCTGGGATTACCCTTAGCCTCACTAAGCCCTTGTGGGAAAGAAAGACTTCCAGTGAGAAGTGATGAGGGAGGGAGGGAAGGGGAGAGGTGTCGGACTCTTTGCGACCCCATGGACTGTAGCCCGCCAGGCTCCTCTGCCTGTGGAATTTCCCAGGCAGGAATACTGGAGTGGGTTACCATTTCCTTCTCCAGGAGATCTGTACAAGCCAGGGATCGAACCTGTGTCTCTTACATCTCCTGCATTGGCAGGCAGATTCTTTACCACTGAGCCACAAGGGAAGCCAGTCCTGGCTTCCCTGAGTTGATTTAAGGTTCCTTGCATCTGGGAGGCAAAAGAGGAAAGATCTCTGGATAGAGGGGTGACGGAAGACAAATTCTTAACCTGGTGTCTGCCCTGTGCCTGATCTGATGAGAGTTCTGGGGCCCCCTAGAGGGAGGGGTCAGTGCCTAATGGCTGAAGGTGCTCTGTTCATCAGAGGTTCTGACATGTTGGGCCCAAGAAAGGGTTATGTGATTATTGTGCTGAGGAGATAAAACATGAAAAGAAAATTACTCAAGATACAAAAGGGCGAGAAGGGTTATACTCTCCAGACCTACTCTTCCTGAGACCATCACATAGCACTGGGGCTATAGGATCTTAAAGCGAGCGCCGGAGAATGGCAAATCATAGAAGAGAAACAGAAATAGGTGCCTACCTGGCAACCACAAAGTACCAATAGGTACCTGACAACAAACACAGCTCAGAAGAACATGGGCAAGCGTTTTCCTAACTACCTGGAAGATACTTGCCCTGTGAAGTCCCAGGGGCATCGAGGAATTTCTAGTGGCAGTTGGAAGATCAAGCCACTCAAAATGGCTGTGTTCTTGCTCTCTGTCTCTCCCCTGTCCGACTAGCGCCTACTTCACCTACACCCTACTCGCAGGACTAACGTCCCCACCTCCTTGCCCCACGGCCCAGCTAACTATAGCTTACCAAACGGCTGATGAGGAGTCTGCCCCTCAACTGGTTTCGGCGATCAGCTGTTTCTGCGGAACGGTGGGGTTGGGTGCCCACGAGTATGGGTTTGTATCTGCGCATGCGTGCGTTGTGCATGCACACTTGTGTGCGTCTGTGGTGTGCGCATGCGTGCTTGTGTGGGCGTCCGCGTGCACATGTGGGTGCTCGAGTGGGTGCATGGGTGCGTGTCTACGTATGTGCTTGCATGCGTGTGTGCGTGTGTGGGTGCATGTGTGGGTGCGTGGCTGCATGCGTGAGTGTGCGGCTGCATGCTTGGGCGCCTGCGTGTGTAAGCGGGTGCCTGAGTGCATGCGTGCATGGGCACCTGTGTGTGTGGGTGCCTGCATGCTTGCACGCATGTGTGTTCAGCCATGTCTCAGTCTTTAACTGTAGCCTGCCAGGCATTCTCCAGCCGAGCATAGCCATTTCCTTCTCCATGGCATCTGCCTGGCAGGGATCACCCGAGGTCAATTCCCATATAATTGGTAATGCTGGCTTCCCCCAGCAGTGAAACCTGCCAACGTGTCCGTGCTACCTGGTTGCTCCTGCATTGCACACGATGGGATGTTGTTCCAGGACCTTGCTTGAGACAGGCAGGGTCCTCCATCGGGTAAACCATGATGTCTTCGTCTGTGTCGCTGACTTAGGGCCCTTTCTTTGGTCGTGAAACTGGGCAAGTGAGGCCTTGCTGGCCTATGGGATGCAACAGAATAGTGGTCTTGGGCTAGGAATCCTTAATTTGGGCATTAATGTGTGTATTTTAAAATTTTTATTTAGTTTTTGGTTGTGCTGGATTTTTGTTGCTGCTCGGGGCTTTTTCTACTTGGGGAGAGCTGGGGCTTCTCACTGCAGTGGCTTCTCTTGCGGAGCACTGGCTCTGGGGCATGTGGGCTGAGCAGTTCTTTCTCAGAACCTTGTGGCCGGCTTAGTTCTTTCAGGGCATACAGAGAGGGACGGATTGAACCAGTGTACCTGCATTGGCAGATGGATTCTTTTCCACTGCATCACCTGGGAAGTCCAGTTTGGGCATAAAAATGTGACATCATTCATACCCAAACTGCTAAGATCTGGGAAGATTTTAATTATTCCACTGTAGGGTGTGTTGCCCCATCTCCTTGGAGAAGATTATACAGATGGTGATTTGTCAAACTACTTCCATTATATTAAGGTGCTCTGTGGAAAGAATATTCAATAATCAAAGTAGTTTGAGAATACTAGATGAAATAACATTAAGTAGGTGTCTTGACTGAAAAACTCAGGTTATTAATGTGCTAATGGGGCAGTGAATCTTTGTGTCAATCAGGATATGCTAGGTTATGCTGCAACAAAAATTGGCTCTACAATTTCAGTGGCGTATATCAACAAAGATTTAATTCACTAGTCCTGCCACACATCATCTTCTCTTTGGGACCTAGGCTGAAGCAATAGACTATTTTTCATTTGTTAGTATTCAAGAGAAGTTTATCTTTATTTTTACACAGAATAAAGTGCACAGGCCTTATGATTTTCTGTGTAGAAGTACAGGGAAGTTAATGCCCGTGGGACAAACTTTGATCAGTGTAGAGACAGGAGACAGCAGAGAGTCAGCAGCTAAGTTCCCTATGCGTTCCCTCTCTGATGGGCTGTACTGGGGCACAGTTCTTTCAGCTTGGTACCTGGTGGACACACCTGAGAGAATCAGGTGTTTCTCTCATGGAGTTTGATGGAAAGTTTGTTGGGAAGCAGTGACCAGTATCACAGGACATCCTCTTATATTTGAGTATTTATTCATTTATTTGGGTGCTCGGAGTCTTCGTTGTGGCACGTGGGATCTTTAGTTGTGGCGTGTGAACTCTTCTTTGCGGCATGTAGGATCTAGTTCCCAGACCAGGGACTGAACCCAGGCCCCCTGCTTTGGGAGTGCAGAGGAGTCTTAGCCACTGGAGCACCAGGGAAGTCCCTCACCTTGTATTTGAATGTCTCTCTTTTCTCCTCACTTTAGCTGCCATGGATTATACCTCCCATGAAAGCTTTAGCATTTAAACCTTTCTTCAGGCTCTGTTTTCCAGGGAACCCAGGCTAACACAGTGTGGGAAAATATCAGGGCTTTCTGGTCTCATAGACCAGTGGAATTGTGCTATGTTAGGCCTCCTTGGTATTTCTCCATCTCACAAAGTACACCCACAGCTTTGCACATACTGTTTCTCTATATGGAACATTCTTTCAGACATACGCATGGTTTATTCCCTCACCTCCTTCAGGTCGTTGCCCAAATATTGCCTACTTACTGAGACCATCCCTGCTCTCCTGTTTAAATTTGCACACATATACTGCACTGTATTCCTTCACGCCCATTTATTTTATTTCTTGTTATTTCTAGAATAATAGCTCCATAGTATATGTCATCATTCTTGGTAAGCTCCATGAGAGGAAAAACATTCAGTAAGTATTTGTGGGGCAGCTGGATGGATGGATGGATGATGGATGAATGGATGGATAGAGTGATGATGAATAGATGAACAGATGGAGCAGTCGGTGATAAGGAGCTGTTCTTTTTCATGGTTCAGGATCTCTGTAAATATGGTATTAAAAAAACTGCAACTGAACTTCAGTTTCAGGATTCATGGGCAGTTCAGAAAAGAACTGTTGAACCAGACTGTGCTGAATGTTTTCTTCAGTTACTGCCATCAGTTGTTGGGCTAATCAGTTTTGGAAGGCATCCTAGTATGCCTTCCAAACAGTCTCATTAGGCTGTTTGAAACTATTGATGTCAGAATATAGCACTCTTATCCCTTCCTTTTTCATCGTTAATTAATGAATTAAAAGTCCACTATAGCAGTGTTAAAATCTAGCCCAGGAAGAAGGTGGTCCTGGGCTGGCTAGCTGCATCTCATTCCATCTGATGCTGCTGAGGCCTGGCCATCAGTGTGCATTTGAGGGAGACAACAAAAACCCACCGATAAGATGGCTGGAGAGCTTGCTAAGTTTAGAGGCATCCATTAAAGGACTCTCCTTTTTAGCAAAATGGAAGTTTGTTCTTTAAAAATTTTGTTTTGAATTATTAATTTATGTAGAGATAAAAGAATTCTTGGATTTTTAAGCCTGATCAGCTTGGGTTCACAAAATCATGCTACCTCTATTAAGATGAAGAAAGGCCGTCTGTTTGTCTAGAAGAGAATTGACTCGCTTTTGAGTATCTTGTAAAGTGGCAAATGATGAACCATTTTAAGTGGGTTGGTTTAGTTATGTCTACAGTTTGTTTAGTATTTTAACTATTTATAAGGCACGCCGTAATGTTGGGAAATGAGTATAAACCCTAGTTTGGGTGGTATCTGGATGTTTGTAGCCCTTCTTTAGCACCTATAATTCTAACCATAAGAGCTTCTACTTAGCGCTTATGTTGATCCAGGAATCACATTCAATGCTTCCAGTATGCTGTTTTTTCTTCACAACAATCTTAGGAGTGAAGTATTACTATATCCCCATTTTAAAGCTCAGAAAACTGCCATTTAATGGGGCTAAGAACCTGCCCAGGGTCTTACAGCCGTTAAGGATCACAGGCATGGCTTTAGCATGTGTGTTGTTCAGTTGCCCTGTCATATCCCACTCTTTGTGACCCCATGGACTGCAGCACGCCAGGCCTCCCTGTCCCTCCCTGACCTTTTAGTGTTTGGCTTCTCAGTGTAATATGCTCGGGCTTCATCCACAAGGTAGTGTGTATCACTGCTTTAACCACAGACACTTTTCACTCACTTAACATCCTCCTGTTCCCACTTCACCCTACAAACACACTGGATAGGAACTTGTGGTCTTGAAACTGAGCCAGACTCTGTGGGGCCTTCCTGACAACATACCCTTCATGTCTCCTACCTCTTGTTTATAAAAAGGATTTAGCCTCTTAGACCTTCCCCACGTTCCAAAGAGTATATTTAATCAGAGAAGTGAGAAGATGCAGAAACAACAACAATAGCAGTCAAGCAAGACAAAATTACAGCAGTTTAACCATAAAATGAAATCAAAGGCCTTTAGTTCCTCCTTAAGGGTTATAGATAATATCCTGAGCCATACCTTCAATTGTTTCTGAGGATACTAAAACCATACAAGGGTCAGAAAGTAACTGCATGCTGACCACAAGCATGTAGACCCCAGACTGGTTGGAACCAGAAGGTTGATGATGTTAACTTCCAATATACCACCCAGTTACCTCACCACAACCAATTAGAAGAATGTCCACGAGCTGATCATGCACCCTACAACCTTCAAACCTAATAATGTTGCCTTTAAAAACCCTTGCCTGAAAGCCATCAGGGGCTTCAGGCCTTTTGAGCATGAGCTACCCATTCTCCTTGCTTGGCCCTGCAATAAACACTGTCCTTTCCATCACCCAACCCCATGTCAGTAGGTTGATTTTGCTGCAAGTCAGGCAAGCAAACCCAAGTTTGGCTCAATAACCATCTCTTCAGTCCTCTCCCGTAGTTCTGTTCTGTTCTTTTTTTTTAAATCAAGTGCCTCTTTGGGGAAAGGGTGGCTGTTTATTCAAGTATATGTGTGTCGTATCCCATAGACTTATTTAATAGTTTGAATGGACATAAGAAGAAAATACCCAAAGATAATCACGCTAAATAGCTATATCACTCTGGATATGTCACTTAATCTCTCTTACACTTAGTTTCTTCACAACGAGACTGGATCCAAGCCCTAAGAGTCATTGTAATGAAAATTGTATGATTCTTTTCCCCAGACATTCTGGCTTATTTGTTCCTTAATCTGTTATTCCAGAGAGCTACTTTTTCTCTGTGGTATATTAGAGTAAAACTGATACTGATGAACCACTGGGTATGTGATCCTGGAGGTTATAAACCATAGCTTGTATGAGTTTACAATTCAATTGGAGCTAAGAAATAGATGAGCATGTGACAATGGATATTTATAACCAGAGGACAAATCTTGTTAGGAGGGATTAAATATTCATTGCTGAACAACATACATACCCCGTAGAGAACCTGGTAGAAGTGCCAACAAGAAATATCAGTCTGCCCTCGTCTTCACGTGTCACTGCCCTCTTTGATTTGACCAGTCATCTGTGGGTTAAATGGCTACAGAATGCTTCTGGAAAGCAAGAGGCATTTTAAAATTAAAGTTTACCTAGCTGGTACACCAGACAGAACATTCTCTCTTGAATTTTAGTGCTCAATTTGTTTTTATTTGTTCTAAACTTTTATTATAAAACTTTTCAAACAGACAGCAAAATTGAAAGAATTTTACCATAAACCCCTATATACCTACCTCCTAGGATCTACTGTCAACATTTTACTGTACTTGTTTTATTATATATTTATCCATCGTTCTATCCATTCATTGATCCATCTTTTTTTTTTTTTAACGAGTTTGAAGTAAACTACACATATCCTTATGCATGCCATTAGAATTTAGGCTTTGTTTGTCAGTTTTTCTGTTGATGTAAAATGTATATACAATGAAATATGGAAATCTTAAAGTATGCATTCATTGAGTTTTGACAGCTGCACACAACTGGTTAATCCAAAATGCTATCAAAGCAGATAATGTAACATTTGTTTTTTAATTTAATTTTTATTATATGTTTTTCTCAAAAATGTGATAGCATGACTAGTTAAACTGAAAGGCTACAGTCACCTGCCCCTTCCTCTCAATCTCATCTGTCTGCTTCTCAAAGGCAACTACTTTCAAATCTTTTACCTACTTCTGGGAATTCTTTCTATATCCCTGTATAGAATGTTAATACTTCTATTTCTTAAGTTTTCAATTTTAGAATTTTCTCTTGGTTAGCTATTTGGAAGAATAGGATTTAGCTACCTCAAACAATTCTTTAAACATATACTTTTTCTTCCCTCCACCCTGAATATATTTATAGCATGTATTTGGTTAAATTAATATGCAGTGTTTATATTATTTCAACTATGTAAATATTGCTCATAGTAGACAGTAGATATGATCACATTCTATATCCAAACTTTGTTTTTTCCTAAGTTACTAATCACCTGTTTTTTGGTTGCTTTTAAAATGTTGTTGTTGTTGTTCAGTCACTAAGTCATGTCTGACCCTTTTTGACCCCATGGACTGCAGCACTCCAGGCTTCCCCATCCTTCATTATCTCCCAGAGTCTGTTCAATTCATTAATATTGAGTCGGTGATACCATCCAACCATCTTATCCTCTGTCGTCCCCTTCTCCTCCCTCTTTCGATCTTTCCCAGCATCAGGGTCTTTTTCAATGAGTTGGCTCTTTGCATCAAGTGGCCAAAGTATTGGAGCTTCAGCATCAGTCCTTCCAATGAATATTCAGAGTTGACTTCCTTTAGGACTGACTGGTATGATCTTGCAGTCCAAGGGACTCTCAAGAGTCTTCTCCAGCACCACAGTTCAAAAGCATCAATTCTTCTGCGCTCAGCCCTCTTTATGGTTTAACTCCCACATCTGTACATGACTACTGGAAAAACCATAGCTTTGACTGTATGGACATTTGTTGGCAAAGTGATGCCTTTGCTTTTTGATACTGTCTGGGTGTCTAGGTTTGTCATAGCTTTCCTTCCAAGGAGCAAGCCTCTTTTAATTTCATGGCTGCAGTCACCATCCACAGTGACTTTTTGGGAGCCCAAGAAAATAAAACATCTGTCACTGTTCCACTTTTCCCCCATTTATTTGCCGTGAAGTGATGGGACCAGATGCCATGATCTTTGTTTTTTTAAGGTGGAGTTTGAAGCCAACATTTTCACTCTCCTCTTTCACCCTCATCAAGAGGCTCTTTAGTTCCTCTTCACTTTCTGCCATTAGAGCGGTATTATCTCCATATCTGAGGTTGTTGCTATTTCTCCTGGCAACCTTGAATCCAGCTTGTGATTCATCTAGCCTGGCATTTCGCATGATGTATTCTGTGTAGAAGTTAAATAAGCAGGGTGACAATATACAGCCTTGTTGTACTCCTTTCCCAATTTTGAACCAGTCTGTTGTTCCATGTCCGGTTCTAACTATTGCTTCTTGGCCTGCATACAGGTTTCTCAGGAAGCAGGTGAGGTGGTCTGGTATTTCCATCTCTTTAAGAATTGTCCGTAGTTTGTCGTGATCCACACAGTCAAAAGCTTTAGTGTTGTCAGTGAACAGAAGTAGGTGTTTTTCTGCAATTCCTTTGCTTTTTCTATGATGTTGGCAATGTGATCTCTGGTTCCTCTCTGCCTTTTCTAAATCCAGCTTGCACATCTGGAACGTGTCTCTCATCAGTTCATGTCTAAGCTCTCTAAGAAAACTTTCAAAATCTTTTCAATGTGGTTTAACACATTAAGTAGCGCACCAGTTCCATTTTCTCTCGGAGGCATCATTCCAATCTTTACTATTTGTTCCCTAGGCCCTGAGGGCTGCCTCAGGACCCTTCTTCACCTCCTCTGGCCCTGTGTTGGATTTCTTATTTCTGGATCCTACATCTTCTTCATGGTTCCATCCCTGCTTTTGATGAAACACATCCTGCAGTAGTTTCTTGAACCAGGTAAACTCTGAAAGTCAAGTCTTTTTATACCTCCCCTATCTAAAAGTGGGGTTTTTCTGATAGCTCAGTTGGTAACAAATCCACCTGCAATGCTGGAGACCCCGGTTTAATTCCTGGGTCAGGAAGATCCCCTGCAGATGGGAAAGGGTACCCACTCCAGTATTCTGGCCTGGAGAATTCCATGGACTGTATAGTCCATGGGGACAGTCCATGGGGTTACCAAAAGTTGGACGTGACTGGAGCCAACTTTCGTTTTAATGGATCTAAAAGTATTTTTATTCTAGCATCATATTCCAGTAATCATTTGTCTATCTGTTTAGCTCAGTTCAGTCGCTCAGTCATGTCCAACTCTTTGCAACCCCATAAATCGCAGCATGCCAGGCCTCCCAGTCCATCACCAACTCCCGGAGTTCACTCAAACTCATGTCCATCGAGTCAGTGATGCCATCTAGCCATCTCATCCTCTGCCGTCCCTTCTTCTGCCTTCAATCTTTCCCAGCATCAGGGTTTTTTCCAGTGAGTCAGCTTCTTCACATCAGGTAGCCAAAGTATTGGAACTTCAGCTTCAGCGTCAGTCCTTCCAATGAATATTCAGGGTTGATTTCCTTGCAGTCCAAGGGACTCTCAGAGTCTTCTTGAACACCACAGTTCAAAAGATTTTTAAATATTTATTTATTTGGCTGTGCTGGGTCTTAGTTGCAGCATGTGGGGTCTAGCTCCCTGACCAGGGATGGAACCAAAGCCCCCTGCATTGGGGAGCACAGAGTCTTAGCTACTGGACCACCAGGGAAGTGCCAGATTTTCAGTGTTTAGAAATATCTTCATTTGGCCTCCAGTCCTTTTTTTTTTTTTTTTTTTTTTTTTTTTTTTTTTAGGCAGAGCCAGGGCAGGGTAGGGGGGAGGAGTTCAGTTACTCACAATGTTAAAAGTTCACATTGAAATCAAATGAAACAAAATGCCAGGATAAAGTGAGCCGTTGATTAATACATCATCAGCAAACAAAGCACGCCTGAAAGCAGAGTGAAGTGGAGACTTGTCAGAGTGCTCTTTGACTCTGCTAAGGCTAAGCAGGAGCCGAGAGGAGACATGACAACACCCCTCAGATTCCTCCACAACAAGCTGGGAGCTGAGCTGTAGTTGGGACAAGACTGTACTGTGCTGAGCCAGGTGACCAGTCATCTGGGAGTGGGAAAGAACCGTATTTTGCTTCACCTGGAAAGGAAGAAATAGGAGTTTCCTGCCAAGCTCTAGTGGGGCTTCAGTATTGCATGACTTTTGTGTCTCTATCTGCTCAGGGGCCAGACTTCTAGGCACTGAGCCATGGCTGACAAGAGCTCATGGTCAAAGTTTGCAGATTTGAGACTCTTTTTTTTTTTTTAATTTCCTAGATGGGCTTCTTATTTTGCCATCCCGACTTCCTGGTTGGAGAAGGCAATGGCAACCCACTCCAGTACTTTTGCTGGAAAATCCCATGGACAGAGGAGCCTGGTAGGCTGCACTCCATGGGGTTGCTAGGAGTCAGACAGGACTGAGCGACTTCTCTTTCACTTTTTACTTTCATGCATTGGAGAAGGAAATGGTAACCCACTCCAGTGTTCTTGCCTGGAGAGTCCCAGGGACGGGGGTGCCTGGTGGCCTGCCGTCTCTGGGGCCGCACAGAGTCGGACACGACTGAGGCGACTTAGCAGCAGCAGCAGCAGCAGCCAGCAGCAGCAGCAGCAGCAGCAGCAGCAGCAGCAGCAGCAGCAGCAGCAGCCAGCAGCAGCTTCCCTGGTGGCTAAAAGGTTAAAGCATCTCAAAGGTTAAAGCGTCTGCCTGGAATGCAGAAGACCCGATCCCCTGGATAGGGAAGATCCCCTGGAGAAGGAAACGGCAACCCACTCTAGTACTCTTGCCTGGAGAATCCCATGGAGGGAGGAGCCTGGTAGGTAGCTACAGTCCATGGCGCACAAAGAGTCGGACATGACTGAGCGACTTCACTCATTCACTCACTCACTCAT